>NC_090646.1:187827391-188129266 GCF_040937935.1 Hyperolius riggenbachi | reverse complement strand
CCTTTTTTTAGGAAATTGGTTAAATGCACCATGAAAAGTTAATTACTGCTCTTTTCTTAAAAGAGAAGTACTCCTGCTGTTGCTGTGTGCTCATCATTGGGTACCCATGGCTATATAGTGATAATATTCCACCTACATGAGTGTTTAGCTTAGGAGTCATTTGGTATCATCCATTGTGGCTGAATGCACTCCATACATTTCTGAGAGAAGCACTACAGTATATGAGTTGTGCAACTGCATATGTATCTTAAAATGCAAATCTAATACAAACACAGAATCTTGACAATTTCCCTCACACAGGCAAGGTAAATATTTTCCAAAGTACATATTTCGGATAAGTGTGTCTACTGAAAAAAAATTTTCTAACAAATTGACCCCAAATTGCTCCTTAATCCAGGCCATTACTGTCAGAAATGTTTTATTATGCCAGTGGAAGCACTCATTAACAAAATTTGTTTTCATCTGTGAATAGATTTCGTGGTTCTCTTAAATTATCTGGTAAGGAGTCCCTTGACCAGACACATCATGCACAACTAACTTCAATAGCTACAGGCTCTATAGCTACAGTTGTTTCAGTAACGTCTGTCTTTGCTCCCCACTCATATAGTCTGAACAAGACCACGGCCAAGCATCAGCAGCTGCAGCTCCCGCTACTGAGGATGTCGTTGACGCTTCTAAATAAACTGCTTCATGATTTACATCGCAGAAGCTTCATCCTGACACAATAAAGCAACAATTGGGCACCATGCTTACATGCCAACCTTGCAGTATATTTGTGCCTGGAGTGGGTCTTTAAGGAAAAGAGAACAGTAAAGCATAATCACCGCACATTTGTAAGCAGTGCAACATGCCTGCCTAAGTCATTACTGATTATAGCTGCTTCCATTTACAAATATAATTGCAATACGTACAATAAATACCAGAATTTGTTTCAATTTTAGTTATGTATTGAGTTGAAACTGCAAAATGGACAGAAACTTTCAGGAATTTTTTTGCTTATTGTGTTCTCATTGTGGAGAATCTGACATGTTGCCTCTGGGATTACCCAGAGTGATACATTTAGAACCAGTGGGCCAAGAAAAGGAAAACAACCATATTTTTTGTTATCTTTTTGTTACTCTTTGAAAAATTTCACCAATACCTGTCTGGCCAGGAGATTAAAGAAATTCTTGCAGATGATGACACCGGACAGCTTTAAAACCGCATTAAACTATTACAATTGCATTAAAAGAAACCTAAAGAAAAATTCTTACCCTTACACAAATATTGCCCTTACACAAAATTATTTTATTTACAGTTTAGTGACCAATTATGTGGACATAACGCATTTCTTAGAACAGCATGAAATTCAGGGGTCAGTCTGTCCATTCTAGGAGCCAGGTTAAGGAACCAACTTAATTGACCAAAATAAGAGAAAAAAAAACCTCTAAACCACTATTATGGAGCCCTGACTACCCAGCACCTACAGTATGACTTGTACTGACCTGCCCAAAAAGACTTCATATATTAGTGGTGCAAACAAATAATGAACATTCATTCATTTCTGACAGAATCCTTCAGTAAGGAAACAGCAAGAGAAAAGAAAACTGGCACAGAGCCACAGGCTCTGGACACTCAGGGACACGGCCTGCTGGACTCAATATTCGCTACCAGGCCACTGCAAGTCACTGTGATTGTTTCTGATGAGATGGGATAAAATGTTTCATATATTTCCAAGCATTGACCTAAGGCCACAATTCAGAGTACAGTCTCTGTGAATATGTGTAATAATATTCCTTCCCCACTTACAGTAAGCCATTGTGCATCCCATGCTCTCCCTTCATAGCCAATTACCATACCAGACTTTATTTTATGAGTCATGACATCCATACATTTTCATTTTTTTTCTATCACTGTCACAAATATATGCTTAAAGCATAACTCCAGCCAAGCTTTTTGTTAGTATTGGAAAGAACAGAGAACGAATGGAACGCCTGCCTAGATGTTATTGCTGACCAGCTTTTTATTATGTAGAATAGATTATGCTTCATCTATTGTGTCATCAATGCAGAAAGTGAAGGCGCCTCTCTAACTGAGACAATGCCGACAATGAATATACTATTAATGTAGATAGGGGATGTTACCTGGCTCACATTTTTAAACAGACTTTTCGGTTTAGTTAAAGAATGGTGAAATCCTTTTGCAATTCAGTGTGATTAAGATCACTTTCGCAACACTTTAATGCTATCTGTGCCGCTATTATATATATATATATATATATATATATATATATATATATATATATATACATATATATATATATATATATATATATAATATATACATACACCGTGTATATATATATATATATATATATATATATATATATAGATAGATAGATAGATAGATAGATAGATAGATACACACACAGTGCTGCCAATAATTATTCATATCCCTTGCAAATTTTGACTTAAAGTTACTTTTATTCAACCAGCAAGTAATTTTTGGATGGGAAATGACATAGGTGTCTCCCAAAAGATAATAAGACGATGCACAAGCGGCATTATTGTGGAAAAAGACATTTCTCAGCTGTTATTAACATTTGAGTCATTAAGTCGACGTTGTCACTTCTAGTTTGTTCTCTATATACATCGAAAGATTATTTGTTCCCTTTAAATAGATGTCAAAGTGCCTCCCCTATTCCGTAGTCACCCAAAAAAGGTAGTTTGGGAGGAGCTTGGAAGAGGAGCCAGTCTTTTCTGGTGAACACTGATCTCACCCTACCCACCTCCTCCCTGTGATCTCCTGGGAGGCAGCAAAGGCAGAATGTGTGGGAGCTCAAGTGATGACTCTGAGTAGGAATAAGCTCCAACTCTGCTGGTAGCACTGCACTTTGTGCACAGATCTCTGGGTCATACAAATCTCTTTTCCAAAGGAAATTTCTCTGAAATAGCTGCACCAAATATAAAATTGTGTGATCAATAATAAATATGGTGTCCTATTCACCTTTATTGTTAATGACAAATGCAAGAGAGAGAACTAGGACTTTGGGCAAAAAAATGTACTCAGAAATCGGTGCTCCAAATTGAATTAACACTCACACGACTTTACTAGCCTAAACAAAACAGCCTCCATTGTAACTAAGATATCTGAAAAACAAGATTTATGATTGTGTCCTTAAATTACTAGGACTCCTAGTGTCATTATCCCTTGGCAAGAGTTGAAGGAAACCCCCCTAAAGTATTTTTGTGGTGATAAAAACTGGACAGACATTGTAACCCTTCTCATCTCTGCTTCAAGAGCATTTCTACATCAATCTATATCCTATCTGAGCTGTGAGGAATCCTGGCCACTTCTTCTTCTGCTGCCAACTGTCAGTGAGCTAGGAAATGATTTGACACAGAAAGCAACAAAAGAGCATTATGCAAAACAGAAAGACCCCCCCCCCCCCCCCCCCAAAAAAAAGTGGATACAGTTATATATGTAATAATTACATGAAGCTATCAGTTATGTTCAGATGTGCTTGTACTTTATATTTTCATCAAAAATGTTTAAAATAATTTAGTTCCAACCTATCCAACCTATTACTCAGCTCTGTATGGTAAGGATGCAGGTTGACCAACCTGTATTCACAAAAGTACAAATTAAGATGAAACAATCCAACCTACAATCTAAGATGCTTTCATTCAGAAAAATATACATTTCATATTTCACATACATTAAAAAATGATGTTTATTGCAAGTTAATTATCATAGGCTCAATGAGTACTAAAGAGCATTTAAAGAACTTTAGAGCTACTGTAATATATCCATAGCTGTGCTGACTGTATGATATGTATCTGGAGATTTCCACACAGTGTGAACAATGAAGAAGAGGTAAGTTAATATATAACTTAGATTTACTATACTTTACCGCGTGGAAAAGTATATAAGATGTATTACAACAATATGAAATATTTTATAACCAAAGACCTGCAAATAACACAAATACTTTAAAAAAAAAAAAAAAACCTGCTTCCGCTGTGAGTCAGCAAATCTTTTTTGTGACAGACGGAATTATCTCCTTGGGCTGTGCCTGGTTGATTGCACAGGACAAACCATATGGTGTCTATCCCTCAGTCTTGTGCAGAGAGCCAGGCATTTGGGAGGCAGCATTGGGAGTTTAAAGAAACAGCAATATAGTGTTTTCTTCTGATTTTCTACATAATTTAATCTTTTTTTTTCCTGTCTTGCAATAAACATTTTGTTAAAAAGCATGGTAACTAGTAACTTTTTGTAATATCACAGGTTTATTAATCATAACCTGGTAAAAAGGTGCATCCTATCTAAAATAGGATGTCAGTGGTTATTTTATAATAATATATAAATATAAATAAAAGAGCCCACTAGCTAACTATGGAATTACTGTTATATCCTGGGACTGATAATACTCATCAGCTACTAAAGGAATGAAAGCTGCTTCGGAATAATACCAATTCAGTTTGCTGTCCAAAAGAGAGCTTCCATTACTATGCCAAAAGAATAAACCTTTCGGAATGGGCAGTGCATTATTAGATCTGTACATAAAAAGTTTATATTTGCTTTACAAATATCATCAGATACGTAACCAGAGGCAATAAGCAAACAACATTTTCTTGCAGCTTATGCAGGCTCAATATCATTGCTTATATTAAAGGATATCACATATACAGTAAGTACACATATCCTATACCCTACTACAGCCTCTACTCATGCCATCCCCATTATATGCATTCTTCGGCCCATGTATTGCAGTGGGTAATAGATTTTTTTCACACTTTTTTTCAGTAGAACGTAAAAAAGGTGCCTATTAAAAAAGGGCACCTCATTCACATCAATAAAAAATGTTCTCTATTGGCGCAAAATTATTAAAAAAGGCGTGGCATGAATATATATATTAAAAAAATGATATTGATAGCTGTCATTAACTTTCATTTACATACCAAATTTACCGATTATAATAGCCCATTTTTCAAAAAAATAATTGTTTCTAAAATTGTGTAATTGTTTCTAAAACTGTTCCCTATGCTTTCTCAGAAAAAAATAGTTTACATTTCAACAACGACCAGCTTCTGTGATTCTCGCCTATGTTACAAGTTATAATTTTTCAACAAACTTACTTTAACTTATACATAAAAAAAGTTTATTCTCACAGTTTGAGGCCTCAATTGTTTTTTTTGTCTTTTATGTTAAAAACGATAATTAAACATATATTAATTTATATTACACAAACAATATGGGGGATTAATATTAGTTGCACTCCAGGGGGGGTTAAGGTTAGGCACCAGTGGGGAGGAAGTGTGTTAAGATTAGGAACCCCCAGGGGGGGCTAGGGTTAGGCACCACCAGCATGGTCTTAGGGTTAGGCACCACTGAGGGGATCTTAGGGTTAATGTGCGTACACACACACTACAAAAGGCAATGACGGGTCCGCTCAGCGGATCGTTCAGAAACAGCCTTATCAGTCCGCCGACATCGCGTACACACGCGCTACTGTCGGCTAAAAGATCACCCAGCAGGAGCGTACGGCGGACCCGTCGTTACCTTTTGTAGTGCGTGTGTACGCACCTTTAGGCACCACCAGTGGGGTCTTAGGGTTAGGCACCAATAGGAGAGGGTTCTGTGTGAGAATAGGGAAAGTTTAGGTCATAGTAAAACATCAGTAAGTATTAAAGATGTTTTACTATATGAATGAAGTAGTACAATATCGGTATGTGAAACAATATTTTAGGACTAAATGTAAAAATAGAGTTTACAGTGTGAAATAGTAGAAGATCAGTATTAGCAAAGAAATGAACAGCGCTACTTAAAAACAGATGAGTGCGTAGCGCTGTTCATTTCTTTGCTATGTTTGATTTATTTATTTCTGGTCAGCTGCTCCCACTTAATGGTTTTCCTTTGGTGTATATGCAGAGCCTCTGTTTGGGTTCAAGGTGCGTTTGCAGTTTCTGGGGGGGCTCAGCGCATCTCTGAGCTGAGGCCATTCAGAGGCGGCCTGGTGATGCGCTGATCCCACTTTTTTTGAGAAGATCAGTATTATAAACAATATTTTATAGCATATCCTGGTACTCATTTTACTAAACTACAACTTCAAAAGTGTTTATATCTGGCACCCTTTTTAACCGAAGCCTTTATTACAAGCACACCTTTTTTCAGCCTTTTGTTGTCCCAAAGTTTAATCACCTTGCATTTTTCCTAATATATGTGGGTCAGCAGCCATTTTCTTATGCTCTACTCATTGTGCGTAAGAAGACTTGTCACATGCAATTCTGCTTACCGCAATTTGGTGAATACACCCACTGTATCTTCTAATTATTACTAGCTAGCTTTAGTGGAGGCACCTAACCAGACTACCTATACTGGGGGCACCTATATCTGGCTACCTATACTGGGGGCACCTATATCTGGCTAGCTATACTGGAGGCACATATACTGGGGGCTCCTATACCTATAAAAGGGCAACCAGAACGGTCATGATCTTTTTGGCTGCTGCCTGTGGCCATATTACTTATGAATATGTGTACTTTGTGATTTATATATATATATATATATATATATATATATATATATATATATATATATATATATATATATATATATATATATTATGTCCTTGTTATTTTAGCACTTTTCACTCTTGCACCTAGTATAGCATTCACTCCTGACGAAGTTTCTATTTTTATGAAATGAAACATGTAGGGTATTGGTGTGGGGTTTAATAATCTTACAATGGGAGATTGGCAGGATTGTCTTAATGACTAGTAACCATACATCCGCCAACCCGATTGCTATCACTTTGTTCCTTATAGTCAGTAATATGTGTCCTAAGCTCTTTCAAGTATCAAATAAAAGTTAAATGTTAAAGTTTTTTCCTCTCCATAAGGTTAATCCCCTTGTGTATTGGGCACTTATACCTGGCTACCTATACTAGGAACACCTATACCAGGCTATCTATACTGGGGCACCTATACCAGGGTACCTATACTGGTGACAACTATACCTGGCTAGCTATACTGGGGGCACCTATACCAGGCTACCTATACTGGGGGTGCCTATACCAGACTACCTATACTGGGGGTACCTATACCAGGCTACCAAATCTAAAAAGCTTTATTGGCAGGACCAAAATACATTTAGCATTGCCAAAGCAAAACAAAGCATTAAAAGGCCGGGGGGGGGGGGTTGTGGTAATAAGGTAAGGATATAGGTATACAGTCCATAGGAGTGTGGATGATGTAAGCGATGGTATGAGATATACAGTCCATAGGGGAGGGGGTATAGATATACAGTCTATAGGGGAGGGGAGTATAGGGGTTATACTGTCCATGTGGTATCATGTTCCTCTCAGTTGGTGGCAGGCAGCGGCATATTGGGCAGCTATTTGCACAGTTTTTTCCTGTTCCCCAGTAGGATGTAGAGTTTCCTCTCCTCATCTGTGGAGGTGAAATCTGGGATGTGGGCGGAGAGTCTCTGGAAGAGGGCAGTCCTCAAAGGTGTATATATTCTGTAGTGTAGCAGGAAGTGGGCCTCATCCTTCAGGACTCCCTGGTCACATTGTCTGCACAGTCTCTCCTCCCAGGTATTCCATGTCTGTCTTTGTCGCCCTGTCTATCTCCAGGTTGAGGGCGCTCAGACGGTACAGGCTCAAGGTCTGTCTGTCTTTATGGTGGTGTAGCCTCTCCAGATACGGAGCCATTGTGTACTCTCTCTGCAGTGATTGGTAAACGGGGGAGTTTCTGGGATTTATTTATGTCACTTCTCCATTATGCTAGGTTTCGGTCCTTGCAGCTTTCTATCATCCCGTTTATTTGGGCATTTGTCAGGCTGTGTTGGAGGTCTTGGCTGGCTGCTGTCGCTTTGTTTCAAAGCGCATGGTATGGCCTCAGCTCCCTGGCTCAGTAAGGCTTTATGGTGGTAAGTGCTGGGGCTGCTGCTCTGTATATGCGCCCAGTATGAGAGCGCCCTCTGCTGGATAGTCAGTCATAGTGGGAATCTGCCTAGCTCTGCCCGGCAGGCTGAGTTCAAAGTGCTGCGATGGACTTGGAGAAGATACTTGCAGAAGTCTAGATGGAATATTTCTGTTGGGCTAAAGTCCCATTTTGATTGGTCAGGGTAGGTGACCGGGCCCCACACCTCAATGCCATAGAGCAGGATTGGGGTAATGACACTGTGGAATATCTTTATCCAGACTCTCACTGGTGGTTTTAGGTGGTAAAGTTGCCTTCTGATGGTATAAAACATTCTGCAGGCTTTTTCCTTCAGGGCCTCTACTGCTGGTTTAAAGCTCCCTGTTTGGTTAATCTCCAGCCCCAGATGGGTCTAACTATTAGGAGTGACCATTGGGCAGCCATTTAATATAAATGAGGAGGTGGGGGTTTTATTTAGATTTTTCCTCTGGAACACCATCACTTTTGTCTTCTTTGGGTTGATGGAAAGTGTCCATTATTGCCAGGCTATCCTTTTTTTTTTAAACAGCCTTTATTAAACCGTATAATGTATATATACCAACATTTCTGTATTTGAATACAAACAAAAACAAAAATAGTGCAGCAGTACTATGTATCACAAACGAATTACAATAAAGGTAAGCATAACCTTAAAGTAGCAGCCTCGGCCATGCCCCTTAGGAGCCACCTGAAAATAACCTATCTTGAATTAATGAAATGTCCGGAAGACCTGGAGTATCTAACCACCCAGCCCAAATTAAGTCAAATTTCCCAGAAGCTTTTCTATGCTGATAGATAACTTTCTCCAACTTGAGGTAGGAATTAACTTGTTTTATCCAATCTTCCACTTTTGGTGGATTTGAGCTTTTCCACTGCATAAGAATTAACTTTCTAGCCTGAAATAATAGGCGCAGAATCATTATTTGTACTTTTTCTTGTACTTTCAGATCCAGGGATGATCCCAGAACACATAGTGTTATAGATCTAGTTATTTTTTGTTTAGCAACAGCATCTATGATGTCCATAACTTCCCCCCAATATCTATGCAGCTTTGGACACCGCCAAATCATATGGACCAAATCTCCATGCTCTCTGCAACACCTGGGGCAAATTGGATCTTCTCCACACTTCATAGAGTAGAGTCTCTTAGGAGTTAGTAAATTCCTGTGCAGAATATTTAATTGGGACAGTTTTTGAGAGGCGTTGGTAGATACCAGAGGAACATTTTGAAGGATATTAACCCATTCCTCCTCCGTTAGATCGCCCACATCTTCAAGCCATTTATTGAAACATTTAAGGGGGAACTTTTTCAAAAACAGTCTCAGTATCATAGTATACGATACTGAGATGAACCCAGAACGCCCCTTATACTGGCTTACTAAATTAAAAAGGGGCGCTGGTTGCAAACGTAACGAGTGCGTCGCCCGCTGACTATCGACTGCATGTTTTAATTGCATATATTGGAAGCTCAGTAAAGTAGTGAGGGGTCTCTTCAAAATAACCTGAATATCAACCAACGGTTTCACATGCTCATTTTCAGTCAGTACCTGATTTAATGTTAGAATTCCCTCTTTGGACCAGTTTTTCAAAAACTCCAAGTTAGCTAAATCCTGGAGACGATTTCGGGCATATAACGGGGTATAGGTAGTAATCCCCTGAATATCCTGCATTGAACGAACCCTGTCCCAGATTTTTTGCATGAGTAGAAGAGTATATTCCTTTCTGTTTTTTAATCCGTCAATCCCAGCTTCTAAGGCAGCATAAATTGAATTAGACCCCAGCACTTTATTAAGCAGCCACCTGCTAGAGTCCATCAATTGACTGTCCTCCCAGCCTACCAGGTGTTGCATTTGCGAGGCTAAAAAATACACCCACGGGTTTGGAACTGCCAGCCCTCCCTCTTCCTTAGCGTATTGTAAATGTTGCAACTTAATTTTCACTCTACCTTGCCCCCAGATAAAATCCCTAAATATTTTATCAATGGTTTTGAACAACTTAAGACAGAGCCATACTGGTGCATTATGTAAAAGATATAGCAATTGAGGCATGGTAACCATTTTCAGCAGATTAATTCGGGCGACCGGGGTCAGTAATAGCTTGGACCATGTTTTGAGCTTTTGACGTATTTTGACTATCAGTGGAGAAATATTAAGGGTTTCATACTCAGCTGCATCGTTAGATATTACTACTCCCAGGTATTTAAAAGTGTTAACTTTTTGAATCTGGTCACAGCATCTTGGCAGAGCAGAGTCAGCCTTGTCTAGAAGTAGTATGGAGGATTTATCCCAATTTATGATAAGACCTGAGTATCTACCAAAATCCGTCAAAGAATACATAACATTTTCTAGGGACTCATTAGTATCTTGTAAAAAAAAGCAGCGTGTCGTCCGCATACAACGCGACTTTCTCTTCCACCTCCCCATATTTAAAACCCTTTATTAATCGATTAGACCTAATTACCTCCGCAAGTGGCTCCATGGCAATTGCAAAGAGCAGAGGGGAGAGTGGGCATCCCTGCCTGGTGCCTCTCCCTAAAGCAAAGCTCGGGGACATTGAGTCGTTCACTCTAAGTTTTGCTGTGGGAGCATTATAAATTGTTTTTACCCATTGTAAGAAGGACGGGCCAAATCGCATCGCCTTTAGCACGGCATATAAATACTGCCATTCCACACTGTCGAAGGCCTTGGCGATATCAAGTGATAGAACAGCCCTATCACCTATATTGTCTGCCTGCAGTTGAATATTCAGGAAAGCTCTCCTAATATTAATAGCTGTGGATTTAGATGGTATAAAACCCGATTGATCCGGCTTAATTATAGATGTTATTACTTTCGCTAATCTATTCGCCAAGACCTTCGACAGTATCTTAACATCGGCCGTTAAGAGAGATATCGGTCTGTATGAGTCTGCCTTAAGGGCATCCTTCCCTGGCTTTGGGATCAAAATAATAGTTGCTTCGGACATGGATCTTGGCAAAGCCCCCTTATGAAATGATTCATTCAGTACCTCTAATAAATGTGGTAATATTGACTCAGAGTAGCGCTTATACACTTCGATCGGAAGGCCATCACACCCCGGGGCTTTATTGCCAGGGAACGAACTGACCGCAATTTCAAGTTCCTCAAGCATAATGGGTGCATCCAGCATAGCTCTGTCTTTATCATTAAGGTTGAGCAGGGGAATGGAATTCAGATATCCCGTTAGTTCCTCTGGGGTGTAATTTACTTTAGACGAGTATAAGTCAATATAAAACCTCTGAAGCTCCTTCACAATACACAGCCTATCAGAAATTAATTCCCCTTTAGACGTTCTTAAGGCACTAATATGACCTAGCGGGGTTTGGGCTTTTGTTATTACAGAAAGTAAATGACCTGTTTGATCCCCATTTTCAAAAAATGCCTGCTTCAAGAACAGCCTTTTGTGATTAGCTTTAGCAATTAAGAACTCCCTCAATAGGTCCTGCGCTTGGATCCAGGAGGCCCTTTTTGCATCAGTGGGATCCGCCACGTAGGCAATCTCCAAATCCATCACCTTTCTAGTCAATTGGGCATGTCTCTCTCTGGTTTTAGATCTTATTTTATTAACTTCCCTCAAAAATATTCCCCTAAGGAAGGCTTTAAATGCTTCCCAAGTAATACAGTGCTTAGTGGGATCATTATTATATTCAAAAAACATATTAATTTCTTGTATAATTTCCCTGTGTGTGTTAATCAACGTAAGCCAGAAGGGGTTTAGCTTCCAGGGAAGTCTTGGCTTAATTATCTTTAAGGGGTTATTAAAATTGACCCTTAGAGGGGAGTGGTCAGAGAGTGATCTTACCAAGTATTCTACTTGATCAATTAGAGGTAACAGAGCTTGATTTCCTATTGCAAGATCAATTCTAGAGAGAGACATGTGGGTTCTACTAAAGCAAGAGTATATATAATCATTTGGATGTGTACATCGCCAAATATCCACTAATGCCAGCTCCTCCAAAAGCCTAGCTAAAGGGGAGGGCTGGCTGATCAGGGCTCTTGATCTGAGTCTATCATATTTTGGGTCTAAGTACATATTAAAATCCCCAATCAATAGGATTGGGAGGTGCAATTTACCTTGTAGTCGTTCAATTATTGGTGACAAGCAGGAAGGCGAGAACGGGGGGGGGGGGGGGATGTAGATAGCTACTAGTATACATTCAAGTGAGTTAAAGTGCCCATGTACAATTACATATCTCCCTTCTGGATCTATATGGGATTTAATCAACTGAAATTGAATTTTGGCATCTATAAGAATGGACACTCCCCTGGAGTAAGATGTATGAGTAGAGTGAAAAGTGTTAGAGAGCCATCTCTTTGCTAGCCAGCTCTGGTTGTTACGGGTTAGGTGTGTCTCCTGGAGACAAATAACTGCCGGGCCTAATTTCTGTAGAGAGGTTAGTATAGCTTGACGTTTGACAGGGTCTGCTAAACCTCTCACGTTCCAGCTTATCACCGAAAAGTCCGCCATGGGTTTGTCTAATGCACTATAAATGGAAACATGGCATGGTCACGCTGCTTTTTAACCAAGTAATTCCTGCTGCACTTTAACATAAAAAGAATAAAGAAATAATTATAATCAAAGCCCAATGTGAAAGATTGGGACCTCATTCTGTCTTTACAAACTAGGGTAAAGCTTAACGATCCTTTCAGAAACAATTGTCAGTTTGTTTACAGTCAACCAGTAACCTGTTTTTTTGGGGACTGAAGCTAAACATTACCTCAGCTCCCCACCTAATATCAATAATATAGTAATTACAGAATCAAATTAAAGTGACCCTTTGTATGCAAAATACGATGAAAATATAAAGTAATATAATGTATAGTGTAAATCTCCGTAAGGGAGAGCTCTCAAAGAAAATAAAGGGGGAGCAGTCTAATAATCAGATGCCGAAGAGGGGGAAATCTCCAAACTACCCATCCTCAGCTTGGTTTAGGTTATGTGGCCCAAAACAAAGTGGGCAAAGGGATCTGAAGCCGTCTACTCATTGTCAGCTTGCATCATCCGGGTAATGTGTTGTTCGTTATCATCCAGCCATTCCGTTGCTTCTTTTGGGGTAAGGAAGAAGTGAGTTTTATTCTGCGCAATGACCTTTAATTTGTATGGATACAGCATGGCATATTGGAGGTTTAATTTTTGTAGGCGTTTTTTCACTTCATAGAACTTGGCCCTTTGCTTTTGGACTTCCGCCGAAAAATCCGGATAGAATGAGATTTTATGGTCTTCAAATTGAATGTTTCCTTTAAGCCTTGCTTGCCTTAGAATCACCTCTCTGTCTTGATAATGTAGAAGTTTTGCCAGAAACGGTCTGGGGGGTGCGCCCGGTTTAGGGGGTTTAGCTGGAACACGATGCGCCCTTTCAATGGCGTATAGCTTAGAAAAGGAATCTGCACCGAATACTTCAAGCAGCCATTTTTCTATGAAAGCAGTAGGATCCGCATTCTCTATCTTCTCAGGCAGGCCTACAATACGTACATTGTTCCTGCGCAATCTATTCTCAATGTCGTCCGATTTATCAGTATTAGCAATGGAGTGTTTAATCACTCTCTTTAGATCTCTGGTCACTGGTCCCACAGTGTCCTCAATATCACTCACGCGCTTTTCTAGTTCAGTGGTCCTTTCCCTGATTTTAGAGACATCCTGTCTTAAAAGCATCAGCTCTTCTTTTATGCTACCGGTCTGCTGTGATAGCGTGACAATGGCCGCATTGCATGTGTGAATAGCTGCAAGAATCTCACCTAGTGAGGGTTCTTTTTGTCCTCCTTCCAGGTCCGGATCATTGGATTGCATGGGGTCACCACCCGCAGCAGGTACTACAGCTGCATCGGCTGTTTCCCACTCTCCATCTGCGGCAATGGCATTAGGATCGTCCAGCTCCTCCTGTTCTTCCTCCCTTTCACCCCAGTCCGGCTTATGCTGCTCATTTTCCGCAACCTCTTTTCCCCGGGCAGACTTTGAGTCCTTGTGGGCGAATTTCTCGAGCCGGGCTGCTACCTCCTCAGACTAGGTGCCCGTCTTACGAGAGCGCGTGAGTCTCGAGTCGGCGCCATCTTGTCTTCGCGGCGCTTCCCCCAGGCCTCTCTCTTCTTTGTTCTCCCCCTGCGGCATGGCTGCTTATTTGTGGACTGGACACTGCTCCTGTGTGGTCTGAGGTGTCAGCTCTCCTCCGGTGTCCTTACAGCGCTGGTGGCAGACACGGATCCAAGTATCAGGGTCACTTTATGCAGGATCAAAACGGGAGCTCTGTGAGACGCGTGCACTCACATTGCCGGCCGGCCACGCCCTCAGGCTATCCTTTAAGTCCCTCTCTGTTGGGGAGAGCAGCAGCGGGTCATCTGCATACAGCAGGAACTTCACCCCGCAGTCATGCAGGAGGAGGCCTGGTGCTGGGGAGGATTCTAGGACTACAGCAAGTTGGTTAATGTATATGTTAACCTCTTGACGACCAGTTAACGCCGACTGGCGTAAACTGGTCGTCTGCGGGTTACCATGGAAACGGCCGCTCGATCGAGTGGCCTTTCCATGTCAGTTCACGGAGGGTGTCTCCGTGAACAGCCGGAGAGCCGCCGATCGCGGCTCGCCGGCAAAATGTAAACAGGCGGGGAATAAAATCCCCGCTGTTTACATCATACGGCGCTGCTGCGCAGAGCCCACGCAGCACCGATCATTGAAAAATCAGCTGGTCGGCAAGTGGTTAAAGAGCGTTGGGTTAAGACTGCAGCCCTGCCTGGCTACTTGACCCTGCTTGAAGAACGCCTTTCTCTTCCCGTCCACTTTCACACTGCATTGGTTCCCAGTATATGAACTCTTGATGAAATCATAGGTTCTTACTCGTATTCCACTCTCTAGGAGTTTTAGGAAAAGGTCTGGGTGCCATACCGAGTCAAACGCCTTCTTAAAATCCACAAAGCAAGCGTGTATTTTGCTGCGTGAGCTGTGGACATGGGTCTTGATAAGGCTGTGCAGTGTGTAGATGTGGTCAGTTGTGAGGTGGTTTGGCATGAACCCGGCTTGGCTTTTGCTGAGTACATCCTGCTGTGTGAGGAAGGAGAGGATTCTTTTATTGATAAAGCTGTTAAACAGTTTCCCCAGCATGCTGCTGACACAGATTCCTCTGTAGTTTGCTGGATCATATCTGTCTCCATTCTTGTAGATGGGTGTTATTAAGGCCTTCACTCCAGGCCTGAGGAAACCTATACTGAGGGTACCTATACCTGGCTACTTATACTAGGGGCACCTACACCTGGCTATCTATACTGGGGGCAGCTATACCAGGCTGCCTATACTGGGGGCACCTATATCAGGCTTCCTATGCTGGGGGCACCTATACCTGACTACCTACCTATCTATACTAAGTCCTTACCAACTTAATGTCAGAACTGCATAGAAGCTATTTTAAGCAGGGTTGTGTATGAGTGAAGCTTCATTAGTGTGCATCTGAGGCAGGTTCACACATGGGTGATTCACATTGGAGAGTTGACTGGATTTGCTTTGGTCAAGAGCCAGGTAACCCAGTTAAACATTAGACAGGCAGTGATCAGTGGAGAAAC
Source organism: Hyperolius riggenbachi (assembly GCF_040937935.1). NCBI lineage: Eukaryota > Metazoa > Chordata > Amphibia > Anura > Hyperoliidae > Hyperolius > Hyperolius riggenbachi. The sequence goes on along the minus strand of NC_090646.1, from coordinate 188,113,758 downwards.
TGTATATGGAGCACTCAAATGAATATTGTTCTTGTGGGTTGTTTTTAATGTTTGTAGTCATACTTCATATTTTTGTAGTCACACCTCATATGCCTTGTTGTATAATAAAAGTGTTCTTCTATGCACATGTAGCAGCTCCGTGTTTTGGATATAATTGAGTGATGTGATTCATTCAAATGGTAGCAGCTCCTCTCTTATAGATAGAGTGGTGTGATACATAATTGCTTAAAGGTTGAACATACTATCATTTCCATTAAAATGTTGTTTGGTATTTAATACAAGAAATCTGTGTGTGATCTTCAATCTGCGCTTGACTACCTTATATAAGGAATGTTTTAGCCTTACATTCTTCAGGAGGGACCTTTACATTTTCCTTCTGGAAATAGTATTTAGCTATTATATTGTGCATACTTTTTTCTTAGAATAAGCATAGTTTTATACACTTTTTTTCTGAAAGAAAAACCTCACATTAAAGTTTCCAAGCCTTGAATTTGCAGACAACAGCAAAATACTCCGCAAAATAAATTACTCTCATTTAATTAGATCCACCAAGGTATTCATCTTCACATTCTGTTATTTATTTACAAGCTACAAATAATACTCAGGCATTCCTATTTAAAGGGTCTAAAATTATTCAAAGCCACTAATCGTGTGAAAGGCAGGAAGAATACAAGAACTTGTGAAATACTTTAAGAAAGTCTCTTTCATAGTAATGCCCAAGTATTCATCTCACTCAGCCCTCCTTGGAAAGGGCATTTGAGGTGAACTTCTAGAAGATAATAAGGGATATTATATTAAAGTAGGAATGAGGAACACGTATTTCAGGTTTCTGCCTCATTAATAAAATAGACAGTTTCATGATTGTGGCTGAATCACTGATCCCCTTCTATGTAGTAATTGTGCAGAAATCATTTGAGACATGCCAACATTTCTGTCCTACTGTTATACAAAACAGTTTTTTTTCTTCCTAATTCAATCTTTTCAAAATTAGTAGTTTATTTTCAGCACTGCATTTCTTTCCTTGCTTCTTGTCATTCTACATTTATTACACAAATAACTATATAACCTCCCTTCTTGAGTTTGAGAGAGATTCCTTTGTTGCTCATTTTATTGTTATAAGAGGCAGCATTATTTTGCTTTCATACAAAATACAATCAAGCTAACCAAGAAAAAGGCAGAATAATCATTTTTGCACTGTATTCGAAATAGAAAAAAGCGCTTCACTCAAACAAACAAAGTGCAAGTAAGGAACTCACAGGGCAGAGCAAACAATCACACGCCACTATCACTGAAAAGATCTCAGCTCCACTTAGGCCCCGTTCACATTACAAACGCGGATGGCCACGCATGCGGAACGCAACGCATGCGAACGCACGCCATCCGCGTTTATGTGCGTTGCGTGGCTGGTCCCATCACTGAAAAGTGAATGGGACAGCCACGCGTTTTTACAAAAAATGCGTGCAGCATGCGTTCCGGGACCGCACAGGTCCGGAACGCATGCAGTGTGAACATCAGACATTGCACTCTATGCAATGTCTGATGTCGTGCGTGTCGGCCACCTGCACGCGTTTCCAAAACGCGGCTGGAAACGCGTGCAGTGTGAACGGGGCCTTACATGAAGCTAGGGGATAGACATTATGGTGCCCATTAATGGTGCTCTTTTTAGCAAATTATCATATGTTCAATAAGATCATTCAGATAGAAAGAAAGAATTGTATTTAACCAAAGCAGAGCATTAACCTCCTTGGCGGTCATCATGATTCAGGCTCGGAGTAGAAAAACAAGCCAGAAACTGTAACCCCGAGCGTGACTTGTGGTAGCCACAAGGAGGTTTGTGCAGAGCACAGCAAGCTAGGGGCGTTTTAACTCACCTTCCCGGGGATCTAGACGCCAGCAGTCATTCTCCTTCCTGTCCTCTGAGTCTCTGCATCCCTCGGGTGAGATCGTCATTTGTCATCATGATGACAGACGGTAATCCCATTACAGGGTTACAGCGCCACCGGAGGACGGAGGGAGAACTGCAGCGCTGGATCCCAGGGAGGTGATTAAGTGCTAGCGCTGCTGCGGGCTCTCTAGCAGCGTGATTTTTTCCCTAGCTTTAGGGTCTAAAAGCCTGCAAAACAATTGCACCGCTTATAATCCAGAAAGAATCATACAGCCAGGGTGGTTAAAAATTCCAAACTACACCTGATATTGAGACAAGTTGCGATTTGGCCACCAGTTTTCTGTTTGATTCACTAAACATTGTACAGGTAATGGGCACCTTAAAGCATGGTACATACAATGCAATTTTCTGTTAGATTGACGGTCAAAACAATTATTTCTGAGTTTGACAGGTCCAATATGATTTACGGTCGTTTTTCTGATTGATTTTGTATAGAAGTGATCAGAAAATCGATCAGACAAAAACAATCGGAAATAAAATCAGACCTGTCGGAAATAATCCATTTGACCGTCAACCTGATGGAAAATTGCATTGTGTATATCAGACATAACACTTCCAAAAAACAAAGGCAGGCTCGGGAAATATGTAGATATGACAACAAGCCCAAGGTCTACAACAAAGCCAGTCTCATAATGGTTTCCCTGTGTTACAAGAGGATGCTTATACATCATACACAAACCATGAGTACATTAACATTGGGGTACACTCTCATTAACTATAGATATGCAGATCCAACAAGCTCTATTTAATTTCTGTTACCCAAAGAGAGGATGATAAAGCTGTGGTGATTTGTTGCTGCCCCTATCAGCAACAAACTTATTAACTCTATTAACGTAAATAAAGCATTCAGATTTTACTACACAGATATTTCAGCTCAGTATACTATAGCAGCCACTATCACTAAACAAGCTTGCATTATATCTGCTCATACTGGCGATGTGGGCATGATGCGCAGAGAACCGCAGACTATTACAGCTCTCAGCACATAATAAACCGCAGTCTGCTCCACTGAAATGAATCGAGAAATGCACCTATGTCCATGGCATTATTCAGGTAAGATAAAAAAGGGACAGAACAAAACAGAACAAAGCAGATGAAGAATAAAACATTTACAGATAAGGAACATAATAATGTAAAGGACACCTGATGTGAAAATAAACTAATGAAATAAACGATTCTATCTATCTTCCTTCTCCTAAAAATGACTTTTTAAGATATTACACAGTATTATTTTATGTTGAAATCTACTTTTTAAGTTTTAACTGTTTTATTGTTTTTGCCCAATGACACATTCATTGAAGTATGCCAGATCTAAAATCTATGAACTATTGTCCCTTGTTATCTCTTTCCTGCTCTTAGAAGCCATTTTCTGCTAGTAAAGTGTTTTATAGTTGGAATTTCTTATCAGTGAGGGTCACACTGTTGTCGCTTCCTGTCTGAGTCAGGACTGAGTCAGCCACTTACATACCTGATATTTAACTCTTTCAGGCAGAGAAAGAAAAAGAAAGGAACACAGCAAAGTTATTTGCGTCACCTCAGGTATCCTTAAAAAAACCCTATATATATATATATATATATATATATATATATATATATATATATATATATATAATTTTTTTTATTGACATTTAGCAAAATGTCAGGCCTTTGAGCAATAACACACACAGTTGAGTAATGAGTAACAATGATAGAAAAAAGACTGGATAATTAGGAAAGATAAAAAAAACACAAGGAAAACGGTCGGTCCTTCCTTACAGCTCTCTTGATTATAGAATCCCCTTTTGTACTGCCCTTTATAGTGCTCATCATTAAATCTTCCATTGAAAATGTTGCTTTCTATAGTGGTCCCATTCAGTGTCCCTTTATAGTGCCCTGTATTATAATGCTTCTGATTTATAGTGCTTCCTATATAGCTATCACTACATAAAAATGAACACTTACTATGCTGCCTTCAATTTTGTAGCCCTCCCCCTTCCTCATTTATAATTTTTTCTATAGTACCCTTTTGTAAAGGTTAGTTTTGGTGCTACCTGGTGGTCTGGTGCCTCCCCATTCTCACAGACAAGGGGATACCTTTATTGTTGCTAGAGAGCTGCTATGGTGACCATTTACTGTGTTAGTGAGGACTCTGGTGCTCCTGCATACTTTAGCCACCCCCTCTGCAATCTGTCATTAGACTGTGACTCAGTGACTATGACAGGGACAGCTACCATAGAGTACAGGGCATGGAAGCATTGTAATCATTGCTTGCATAGGGAAAGGTGACTAACAATTCTCCAGCACCACTTTCACTCTACAAACTCTGCAAGGTGGGGGGAGTGGGAAGAGATATCAAGAAGACATCAAGAAGAAATTAACCATGCCCTGGTTCAATAAGCTTTTCTCTAATGTTTTCTCATAGTAAATACTTGTGTACATTATTAATACAAAGTAAGCCCCCTGCCAGCCCTCTGCAAGCAAAAAAAATTAAAATAGGTTGTCTCAGATGTACTTGAAGTGTAGCAGAAGCAGATTTAAGATTTAAAATTAAATACTTACCTCAGAAGAGGGAAGCCTCTGGATAATCCAGAGGCCTTCACAATCATCCTGTGGCCCACCGTTTCAGGGCTGGGTACCTCTAAGCATTTTTGATAAGGGATTATCAAATATACTGGTACATTTTAGGTGGCACTCCTGTTTGTATACAAGCATGACCATACTGCACATGTGCAAGTATGGTTTGCGAATGCCCAGTAGCACAAAGCAGCTTCTCCATGCACAAACTGTTTTGAGCTAGTGGAAATGGGCGGACCTTATTTGTGCACGTGTAGTTTGGTCATTCTCATACACAAAGGGGAGCTTGGCCACAGAGGTGAAGAGGGTCCTGGCTAACATTAATGGGTTTGTGAGAGATCTGGGAAGCCTCTGTAGCGTTCAATGGCTTCCCACTACTTAGGTTTTCCGTAGAGAGGAATTTAAATATAACATAATTAATAAAATTGCTTGTTTTTTACAATATTACTTTATAAATTATTTAGTCAGTGTCCATTGTAAAATATTTCCTCACACTAATTTCCATTCTGAAATGTATCACGAGTGGAGACACCTTTACTTCTGGTATGGTACAGCACTCCGGAATGTTGGTTTGTTGTGTGTTCCAAAGTGAAGAGAAATAACACCTGGGCCCATATGCAATTCACTTTTTCTCCTGAGTTGTTTCCTAGATGATTTCAAACTTGTTAATAAAATGCCTTTTAAGCCATCGACAAGCAAAGAAATGCTCAAAATAATTTTGGTAGTACCTTTTCACCTATGTTTTGGTACTTTTTCATTGCAAAGTGCTAAAAAGATATTTTAAATCAAAGATGAAAAATTATCTCCTAGGAGAAAACTCAGGAGAAAAAGGGAAAGCCTCTGATCTCCTAGAGTGCTCTGGGAGAAGAAGGCTGCATAATAAACATCCTAGGATAAGCATCACTGAGAGGGCAGGGCTACATACCAATATATACTTATAGGAAGTGCATCTGATGCTAAAACCAGGATAATTACCGTAAAATTGGGTATCCTATATAATTTACTACATTATACTATATGTCACTGGAGTTCCTCTTTAAGTTCTGTGAAAATGACATCCAGTAACATACTGCTGAAAAGGTACTCTACAGAGAAGATAAGAAAACATCTTCTGCAAGAAAATGTTATTGAAACATGTCCAATAACTAAGAACGTGAGCATTTACATCGGCATCATTAAAACTCATCCTACATGCTGTTTGCTGAGTTACCACTGCGGGACAATTGACTGGTGATCTAATGCTCAAAGCGCTCATTTCTGGAAGCCCAAATATAACAGAATTTTTCCAGATATTCTTAATGTTCTGAAATGCTGTTAAACAGCTTAGTATTTTCCTCAATTATTTGCAAATTAAACTCAGTCAATTAGAAGGAGGTTTTTTAAGGACACAGATCACTTAGCTTTAAAAATTATTATCTAATAGCAGCAGACATTTATTTAATTATTGTCACAGCATGAGTCACCAAAAGTATAGCTATTTTCAAGCAAAATTTAAAATAATAATATATTCTTTTAACACAGCAAAGAAACCAGTGCTGTCTTTCTGTATTAAACACAGCACAGTATAACACGCCTTTTGTACGAATGACAACCCCATTCAACACAATTCCACCATTCAGCTAACATAGAGTTTAGTAGATTACCAGCATAAATTCTCATAGAAGATGTATGAAAGCTGCTAGACTTCACAGGGCTAAGCAGGGTCTTTTAATGGAAGGGCAAAAAGTGAATTTTTCTCAGAGTTCACAATGACAGATGCTAACTAAAAGGGAAATCACTTAAAATGGAGTGTGAATGTTATGAATAAATGCATATCACACATCTATCCCATAAAAAATAAATAATCCCTACTTTTAAATAAAAAAGTTCCCTTACAAGTTCCTGAAATAATGCTTTAAGTTAAAAGTCCACAGTCTCCAATATTGACTTGGACAACCACCATCATAATATTAGAAACTTCTACTCAGCAATTTTTAAATAATGTCAGAATGGGCTGTCAACTGCTGTCTTCTGACAGGGATTGGAACTTGATACCTCAGATGACAACGCATAGCCGATGCTCTACAGATCCTTCACTAGCCACCAGGCTAATGACAAATCTCTACAGTAAGCCTCCTGAAGCTACTGTTACTAAGGGAAGGTGGGTACACTTTTAGAAAAGAAAAAAAAGCACACCATATGGTCACATATTTGCTACACTTACTGGAAGTTGCGACACTAAATTTCTCATATTATTAGTAAACTGGGCAAATTTGAAGGGACAAGGGTTAAGGAAGTACCCATTTCTCCATGGTTGGAGTTATCTTTTAAAACAGTTAATAAAGATTAATTATTTAAGAAAAAGTCCTGGCAAAATTACACATTTAGTAAGGGCCGTTTATGACCTATTTGCCTGGTACAAATGCTGGTTCTTTAAAAGTTGACAGGAGAGCTACTAAGATCCCAAAATATCTAAAACACCTTTTGGTCACATAAAAGGGGTAGATGTTTGGACACAATGGCCAAATACTGGGCATAACAATACACGAATACAGATTATATACTACAGGTACTCTATCACCCATACATGGGCCACAAGATACCATATTACTGTTCCCTGTACCACGGTAACACAAGATACAGACTTTAACGGATGAACTCCACCACAAATACATACTGTAGTAACTTACTAAGCACACACAACAGGCACATACTAATTATGTGCAGCTATCACCAATAGCAGGCAGATATGATTGGTATTTAAAATATTGCCAACAATAGGCAAATATCAATAAAATGCACATAATACCATTGGGCTCTAAATGAGCCCATTTAAAATACAATGCCACAGCTAATCAATCATTTCCGGGCACTTTTAGCTGGATACAGTAGGGAGTTATAAACTGTAATATGTACCTTAGAGGGTATTACTAAATACTGACTGTTGGAACTTTAACATATACCAAAATTGTGCTCTGGCTTGTTCCTCAGTTTTAAAGTTTATATTGGAAACATGTTTTTGTTTTTTAACCTTTTCGGGACCGGCCACCTACCCCCCCTTAAGGACCAGGCATTTTGCGCGGGAAGGGGGTGCGCACATTTGGGGGGGTCAGGCGGCCGGATCCCGTCTGTGGCTGCCTGGATTTGTGTCCCCCCATGGTGGCCTGGGCCCCCCCCTTCTGCCAGGGGCCTTCACTTACCTTCCAGGCTCCAGCGATGAGCTGCACGGGACCCTCTTCTCCGGCCGGCATCTCCGTTCTGTCTGACGATCAGTTCCGGGTCGCCGCTTGATGACGTCATCAAGCCGGGACCTGGCGCTGACGTCAGACGGAGCGGAGATGCCGGCCAGAGCGGAGGGGAGTGCCGATCGTCGCGGGAATGGCAGGGAGGTGAGTGGATCCTCTTCTTTTTCCCCCTGCCGCCGCAGCTGTCAAACTGATCACTGCGAACCGACGGCGATCGTAGTGATCACGTGATCAGTAGCCATACGCGATGGCTGCTGATCACTCGGGGGAGAGGTCGGCTGTCATATGACAGCTTAATCTCCCCCTCCGGGTGCGCACGATCGCGTCGGGAGCGGAAATTGCGGGCCGGCGTAGATTCTACACCGCATCAGGCTAGAACAGCCACAAGTGCGGCGTAGAATCTAATGCACGTGGTCCCGAAAAGGTTAAACACTGTTTCCTGAAGTCGTTGTTTACTACTTTTCACTTACAAAAGATTACTAAAAAGTAAATAAAATAGGCTGTGGTTTAGCAATATGTGTGATGTGTCATGAAGATCATAATGTTTGTCGTGATATGTCACAACATAAAACATTTTGAGAAACACTGGTATAGGGGCACAGCTGGAGCCAATACCAGGGGCATGTTTGCTACCTATACTGGGGTGGGCACAGTTCAGAGAGGGGCGCACTTTGGGTTCTCCGCCTCTAGTGCTGGAGAACCTTGTCCTGGCCCTGCGGCTCACTCCCCTAGTGCCTACCTCTCTCCTTCCCTATGCAGAGTCCTGATGAGAGGGTAAATGAGAGGTTACTCACCCAGCTCTCGGCATTCCACTGACAAGAGCTGCCTTCAGTCAGGGGCACCTCTACCTACCTAACACTGAGGTTCCTCTAGCTACCTTATCCTTGGCGGCACCTCTAGTTACTTTATACTGAGGGTACTTCTGGCTTCCTAATACTAAGGGACACCTGTAGCTACCTATGACGTTAAGGTACAGCTGGGACAGCCAGCATTCCTGCAGTGCACTTTTGTGGAGGTTTGTAGGTTCATGGAGGGCGAAGTGTAGGGTACCAGGACATCTGTGCCTATAGGCTCCTGTGAGGTAAATCCAGGCCTGCTCACACTGGGCACAGTAAAGCATACAGTCAATGGAAAGTATGCTTCACTATGTGTTTTGTGATAACGCTCTGTATGCACTGCGTTACCATGCCACACGCCGTTATACCACAAAGCTCCTGCTGCACTGTAAATGATGCACAAGTGGTGCATTGCAGTGCAGTAAACTGCATTACAAAGCAGCTATTACACTGCACCACACCACTGTGAATGTGGCCTCAGGGTAGGAACCCACTAGGGCATTTTTGGCAGCATTTTGGGACAATTAACAGGGATTCCCAAAAAGGCTTTGCCAATGAAAGTGAGTGTGAGTTGTGTGTGTGTGTGGGGGGGAACCCATAAGAGCGATGCACATGTAGCACTTTCAGTGTGTTTGTGCTCTATACAAAGTATATCAGCGCTGCATAAATCGCTTAGCAAAGTGATTTTTCAGCGCTTTGGAGGGCCGAGTGATTAGCCTTGTAATAAACATAATTATATTACCGGGTCTCTGTATTTCCTTTTTCTGTCCGTAGCCCCACCCCCTAAAGAAAGAGGTCACAGGTGCTTTTCTGATTGGTCATAGAGAAGCAACTATGACATCTTCCTATAGGCGGCGGGTCTACGGGCAGAAGCTGGACATCCGACACCCGGTAAGTATAATAAAGTTTATTTAACGGATACCCGAAGTGACATGTGACATGATGAGATAGACATGGGTATGTACAGTGCCTAGCACACAAATAAATATGCTGTGTTCCTTTTTTTCTTTCTCTGCCTGAAAGAGTTAAATATCAGGTATGTAAGTAGCTGACTCAGTCCTGACTCAGACAGGAAGTGACCACAGTGTGACCCTCACTGATAAGAAATTAAAACTATACAACACTTTCCTAGCAGAAAATGGCTTCTGAGAACAGGAAAGAGATAAAATGGTGAATTTCTTATCAGTGAGGGTCACACTGTAGTCACTTCCTGTCTGAGTCAGGACTGAGTCAGCCATTTACATACCTGATATTTAACTCTTTCAGGCAGAGGAAGAAAAAAAGGTACACATCATAGTTATTTGTGTGCTAGGCACTGTACATACACATGTCTATCTCATCTTGTTACTTCGGGTATCCTTTAAAGAAAAAAACCCCAAATTGCAAACATCCTAGGAATCGCTGCACACAGCGCTGCAGTGATTTTAAAGAGCTGCAGCAATTCCTAGTGGGTTTCTAGCCTCATAGATGTTATAGCTTAGGAACCTTTTCCTTGTCGAATTTGAATTCTTAAACTATTCAACAACTAAACTGCAAATAAAATACATTAAATCAAAATGATAAAATCAAAATCCCATGATGTCAACATGTTGTGCTATTTATATATCTGTTCCATTAATTATTGGATGATTTTCCATGTCCCCTTTCCAGACATGTACAGTACATAACAAAAAAACACAACAATTTGGACCCAGCACTGAGTGAAGCAGCTATTTGGGAATGCACACATTCTATTTCTACAAGTGTGTTTATTGGATTTCCTTACCACCAAGATTCATGCCAGCCTGGAGACACTTCTGCAATCTGCATGCAGGACAGTTCTTCCTTCGGATTTTGTCAATAATGCAGTCGTTCCTTCCTGCGCATAGATAACTGTGCTGCCCTGAAAATACACAAGGCAAGAATTACTTTCTCTCAAATGGTTTCACATCTGAAGTGCATACACTGCTTTGTAAATCTTCACTTCAAGATTAATAAGATTAAAAAAAGATGAGCCAGTCAAAACTGATGAGAAATGGGGAATGGAGTGACATCAAAACGAGAACTTGGATGGAGTACAGAAAAACACAGACAGTGATGGATACAATGCAGCTCACAGGGAAATATATATATGTACGTTGGAGAAACTGTAGTTTAACAAAGAAAAATCATTTACATTTGATATTATAATGTCATTACTGTGACATTTTCTCAATTACCCTTTTTTTTATTCTACCTATCTCTGAATAAACAGTCAAAGTACATCCAAATGGCAGGCATCCGAGGGCAAACACATAAACGTAGATTAAAAGCTCAGACTTCTATGTTCTATCTGAATCTGTAATTATGAAATATAAGCACCAATAAAGTTACGTAATACACCAAATATATTTCTATAATGCGACATTCTGTGGACCTATTTGGTAAAGTACCGTACATAAAATGTGCTATGAGGTACAATGTGTGGCAGAACCTAGCAATAAATCAGCATTCCTTATAATCCACTTTCCTTTTAGTGCACAAGTGAGTGAGGCCTGGAACCCACTAGAAAGCGCAAAGGGCAACCGCTAGCGATTTGTGATAACGTTTTGCAAGCAATTTTGGGAGTGATTTCCCTGCTCCGATACAATTCATTACAATGGAAACACTACCAGAATGCTGCATGTCCTGCGATTGCAATTTCCTTAATCGCAATCACGCTAGTCGCAGGGGTGCCCATTAGGTAGATCGCGATCTATTGGTAGATCTCGATCTACTGGTAGATCGCGAAGGCCTTCATGGTAGATCCCGACCCCACTACATTTTCCATTCTGTATATAGAAGTGTGCTCCTAAAATTGTACATAGGTAGATTACTTTGACTTGATGATTTTTAAAAGTAGCTCACGAGCCAAAAAAGTGTGAGCACCTCTGCGCTAGTGGAATCTGTCCCAACCATTTACATTGGCAGAGCATTTAGGGAAATCGCTAGCGATTGAAAGCACTCCCTAAACGCTCAAAAAAACACTCTAGTGGGTTCCAGGCCTTAAAAAGACTGCGCATGGGTGTTGTGGGTTACTGCAATTTGTAAAATTGCTATAGATAGTCAATTAAGTCATACAAATGCTGGCTTGAATGCAAATGTACAGTAATACAAATTGTATGCAGGTTGGAACTGAGCCAATATCAATAGACAGGAAGTGCATTCGATTAGGCCATTTGCCAACTGCATATAATTTGCATTAAAACTGAATGTAAGCCAGAATTATTACCATATCATTGACCATCTCTATGTATAGTCCTGTGTCATCCCTAACGTTTTGTTCATGCTTCTGCATTAAATACATGTATTTTTGTCTATCAATTTATTTCAGACAGAAAACCCCATTCAGTTCTATGTGGTTGTGGTTTCTCATCATATATCTGGATTAAAACACATGCTATCCCTTAAAGGGACACTTAAGTCAAACAAAAAAATGAGTTTTACTCACCTAGGGCTTCCAATAGCCCCCTGCAGCTGTCCGATGCCCTCGCCATCTCCCTCCGATCCTCCTGGCCCCGCCGGCAGCCACTTTCTGTTTCGGTGACAGGAGCTGACAGGCTGGGGACGCGAGTGATTCTTCGCGTTCCCAGACACATTAGCACCCTCTATGCTGCTATATGGTATATGATATATGCTATAGCAGCATAGATGGCGCTATTGTAGCCAGGAACGGGAAGAATCACTCGCGTCCCCAGCCTGTCACCGAAACAGGAAGTGGCTGCCGGTGGGGTCAGGAGAATCGGAGGGAGACGGCGAGGGCACCGGACAGCTGCAGGGGGCTATTGAAAGCCCTAGGTGAGTAAAGCTCATTTTTTTTGTTTGACTTAAGTGTCCCTTTAAAGGGGCACTACAGCGAAAAATTGTAAAATGTAAAATATGTGCAAACATAGACCAATAAGAAGTACATTTTTCCAGAGTAAAATGAGACATAAAGGACTTTTCTCCTATGTTGATGTCACTTACAGTAGGCAGTAGAAATCTGACAGAAGCGACAGGTTTTGGACTAGTCCATCTCCTCATAGGGGATTCTCAGGAATTTAATTATTTTCAAAAGCACTTAGTGAATGGCAGTTGCTCTGTCCAAATGCCAAAAAACTGTGTACCGAGCAGGGAGGCTGGCCAGCATCATTGTTTAAATCCTTTTTAGGGAATATCTTTACAAAGAATAAAAACCTTGCTGAGAATCCCCTATGAAGAAATGGACTAGTCCAAAACCTGTCGCTTCTGTCCGATTTCTACTACCTACTGTAAGTGACAGCAACATAGAAGAAAAGTAATTTATGGCTCATTTTACTCTGGAAAAAAACATATTTATTTATGTTTGCACATATTTAAAATTTTACACTTTTTTGCCATAGTGCCCCTTTAATAAAATGCAGTGCTTTATAGTACAAGCCAGTATGGGATAAAATGCATATATTTTTCAGCACCATGCAATGGCCTGTATACACAGTGGAACAATGTCTCTGACAAATATCACACATTTCGAGGTGACATCCAGTAATTCCAGCCTTTTACTGTGAATTGTGAAAACCTATAATAAGAGCCCCTCTGACTACTGGTTGAGGGTTTCCATGTCAAGTTTCCACAGGGAAGGAGAGATTGAGGAGGCATTATGATGAAAGCTAAAGTACCAGCAGACATTGGGGGCATTAACTAGATCAAGACACCTTTGCTAATTTCCTGTGCCTCATAGGTTGTCTGTAAAGAATGCTGTCAAAATGGAAAACCATGTTCATGTCTATTGTTTCTTCCTTTCTGGTAAAGCAATGCCAATGTGTGTGGCTTCCTGCTGGGACTCTCCTGCTGCACCACTTCTGCAACTCTTTGGAATCACTCTTTGAAATTGGATTCCAAAAGCGCTAGGCTAATGTTAGCCCATGCATAAATTGCAATTGTCAGTCTTGCAGCATTCTGATTTTTCCGGAGCAATCCCTAGCTTGAAAATCACGCTGAGAAACACTGTACTTCGCGATTTTGAAAATCACTGTGATTTCTGAAAGCTCCAGTGGGTTCTGAGCCTAAGTTGTCAACTAGCTAAGCTTTTTCTTTATCGCTTTGTCAGCAGCTCAAGTTCCACAAAAGCAGGAACATGCCTGAAATATTCAGTAACTCAAGTCGAATGGGATCAAAGGAATACTTATCAGGAAAATAAATAAACCTACAAGTAATTTACGGCAGAGCAATTAGAGCTGTATTTAATGACAAGCTATGAGGGCCACTTGTCATCAAGATGCCAAGAGACATTTGTGTTAACAAAGAGAGCGCTAATCTTTAATTTTATAAGTGCATATCACAAACCATAATGACATGAGACAAAGATGTTTTAAGCCCCATTTACACGGGATCGCTTTACTAACGATTTCAGCAGTGCTTTCAATCAGTGGCGATCACCAGCATTTGAAAAGCGCTACTGCAATGTAAAGTGTATGGCAGTGTTACTGCAGCAATCACCCTTGATTATTGATTTTCTGACATTGCAAACAAGGTGCATGCAGCATTTTTAATGATTTTGGAGCAATTGCGTTTCAATATTAACCGGTTCCAGACATTGGCTCATATTGACCACAGGGTCAAGAGCCAATAAAATAGTCTCCTGACCGGCTGACAGAGCTCTGCTGTCATAGCGACGGGAGAGCATGCGATCGGTGGTAGCAATCGCTCCAAAATCGCTTTCCCATACAGTAAAAAATTGTGAGAAAATAGTTTTGTACAACACTAGCAATTTTGCTAACATTTTGCAATTCCTAATATGAATGGGGCCTTAAAGTGTCACTACAGGAAAAAGGTTGTATTTTATAAAATCTTTTTGTACATGAGTCAGAAACCCTATCAAATTATTACTGCAATCCCTTGTTTACCGTTGCCAGGTCTATCAGTGTATATTTTTTGTGCATGGTGCTCCACCAACATCTCAGGAAATCTCTGCATGAAACAGACAACCATTATCCAGAATTAAACAAAATGAATTTCCAGGCCAGGCCACATTGTAATCAAGAGTAATTAGTCTCTGAATGTAACCATGGTATTATTCTGGCTCACTTGAACTACTCCATCTATAATTGATCAACTAGAACAGGGGCAACAAAATAGAGTAAAATTCACTAAAAAGTGTTTAAAAAGGAAGTAGTTGGTGACCTTACATCCCCAAAAAAGTACCCAGAGGGTCAAAATTCAGCTCAAATAAAACCTTAAGGTACTCCGAGCTCAACTTAAAAAGGAAAATAGTACTCAACTGGGGCTTTCTCCAGCCCAGTGCTGGTCGGGAGGTCCAACGACGGCATCCCGGCTCCTCTCCTAGAATGGCTGACCGGCGGCAGCCCGGCACAACTCAGTCGAGTGTCGGGCTCCTTCTTCCGTGTATGACGCGGTTGACGTCACCACGCTGGCCACCTCGAGTCATCGCGGCGGCCGGCGTGAATGTACTGCACATGCGCGATTAAAGCGTGCATGCGCGATTAAAGCACGCATGCGACGTACTGCCGCGCCGGCCGCCATGATGACGCGAGGCGGCCGGCGTGGTGACATCAGCCGCATCATATGCAGAAGACGGAGCGGGGCCTAGGAGAGGAGCCAGGCCGCCGTCGTGGGACCTCCCGACCAGCACTGGGCTGGAGAAAGCCCCGGGTGAGTACTATTTTCCTTTTTAAGTTGAGCTTGGAGTCCCTTTAAAATCATATGCTCCAAACAGGCAATGCGTTTCGCAGGTATTCACCCACTTCTTCAAGCCTGGTGTGAGATACCCAACGCCAACTATAAACACCAGCTTAGGTGAACTACAGCAATGGATGGGTGACAACTGGCTGAGACTAAATGCAGATAAAACTGAAGTCCTACTTATTGGAGGGCAGCGCTTGACAACAGTACAACTTCACTTGCAGTCTTCATCACTGGGAATAGGAGGTACATGTGCGTAGCCTGGGAGTTCTAATTGATGGGGATTTAAACTTCAGACCTCACATCTCTGCTGTGGTGAAATCATCCTATTTTCAAACATAGCAAAAATCAAGCACCTCATCCCCCAGAAGATGTGCCAACCTTAGTTCATGCCTTCATTACATCCTGACTGGACTACTGCAATGCTCTGCTCTCTACACCGGCCTTCCAAAAAAGGACTTGTAGCGCCTATGTAACGAATGGTGTCAGCACACAGAGAGAATTATTATTGGTGATCTGCAGTATCAGCAACAATACAGATATATACCCGATTATTGATGATCTGCAGAATCACCAATAATACAAGTATGACTAACCTCTGGACACCTGATAAAGTGTAAGTGTTTTGGTGAAACAGTAGGCTGTCCCCCATGGGGCGGGAGATGCAGATAACAATGAGCATGGACCACCTGAGGAGCAGGAGGCCCCTGGCTGTGTGTGAACTATCTCCTAGGAGAGGGGATAGAGATAACCTGCGAGCCAGTGATTCCCTGCAATACTGGGAATCAGACTATCTCCAGCCAAAGGACTCCTAAGGGATAGAGCCCTTGACTGGACTGCCGAGAGGCCTCTCTGAGGAACAGGAGGTCTCTGCAGCTACCTGACACTCGGCGGGGTAGTGTCACAGGTAGTACAGACAGACTGAACACTCAAGGTATGAGTGACAGCCATAAGGGTCGGCCAGGCCAGGTCGGCAACACACGAGCAGATAAGGTACAGAGACAGAAGGCTGATTCCGTAACCAGGTACAGGCAGGGTTTGGCAACAGGTAGGCAGATATGCATAGGTACCAAATCAGAAAGCAGGAGAGAGGTTGAGAGAGCAATTGGTCATAACAGACAAAGCGGCGGCCTAGTCTAGAGTGTGAGGTCCGTGGTCTCGACACCCAGGAACTAGTCTAAAGTATAACACAGCAATGACACAGTATTCCTAAGCTTGGGTGTGAGGTCCTTGGTCACAACACCCTGGAACTGGTCTGAAGTATAACACAGCAATGGCACAAGCGTAATCTGGCTAAGTGTGAATTCCCAGGTCCACCTGGTTCTAACACACTGTGGGATCTGACTATGGTCTGAGTGCTCACACGTATGTATTCGCAACGGCAGACAACCTGAGACTGACCAGAGAGATCTATATATAGTGCAGCGCTCCTCAGCGCCACCCAGCGCTACTCAGCCAATGACAGTCTGCGCTGGGATCAGCTGACCAACCTGATCAGCTGATCCCTCTCCTCCTGGCATAAAGGTCCTCCCACCCAGCGCACGCGCGCGCGTAGCTCTCCATCTGTGTGCACTAGAAGGCTCAGACAAACCAGACATATGCTGCTGTGCGGAAACCGCCGGTCTGCCCGCCGCCAGACCGCGCGGCGGCATCTCCGCAATCCTTTACATCCTACAGCTGATACAGAATACTGCTGCCAGACTGTTAACCAACCAACCCCGTCACTGCCACATAACATCAGTCCTGCACTCCCTTCACTGGCTACCTATAAAATGGAGGATCCTGTTCAAGATTGGCCTACTGACATTTAAATCACTACATAATCTGGGACCTGGATACATGAAGGAAATGTTGCAGCTGCGTAGCAATCCCTGCAATCTCAGATCCACAGGTTCTAATAATCTAGTCATACACAGAGTCCCCCTGAAAACTTTTGGTCCCAGAGCCTTCTGTCATGCTGCTCCTACATTATGGAACTCCTTATCTCAGCAGATCAGGACAGCTGCATCTCTGGACATGTTTAAATACAGACTGAAAACCCACCTGTTCAGTCAGGCATTTGAAGAAATATAATCTTGTTGTGTTAATACTTCATCCTACTACCAATTACTGAATCTGAGAGAGCCTAAGCGCTTTGACTCCTATGAGAGAAATGCGCTATAGAAGTGTTATTTTTATTATAAAGAGCAGCATTTCTAAACTCTTTGCTAGGATAGCACCTAGAGCAATAAGTGAAACAGGGTAGTAAATGAGCATGCTAACAAATACAGTACTCAAAGAGTTCACTGACTATTGGCCAATGAATGAAAATACATTTGGTACTCCTTCATTCTGGTAATGTGCCACATGGGCAGAAATCAGGGAATTAGAACACAACTTCAATCAGCATCCATTTATCATTAGAAAAGATGGTGGGGATCCAGTCTGCTAACTAATGCTGAGTGCATACACTGTACAGCCATAGGGAGGAGGGGAAAAACATCTATTCTGTAAAGAAAACAAGAAAATAGACAGCAGGCAGGTTCTTTTTTAGCACCTGTTATAGCTGTGCATTGTGGCACTGCTTTGCGTCAACATGTCCTAAAAGTCTAACTACAATTAATAAAACATACTACTTTTAATCAACTACTATGCCCATTTTTTCTACTCCTTTTGGATTTAAATTATAAGCAACAAAAAATATTCAAAAGCACATAACAGATAAAAATGTGGAAAATGTATCATCTGACATCTTTATAATGAACTGCAATTTGAATCTTTCCTTTAACATACTATGCTTAATTTCTAATCCATTTCCTTTTAATTCCAAAGGAAAATTGGTGCCTTTTTCTGTTTGTTTTCTTTTCAGGCAGCCTGAACATGTTTAAACTGGAGCGAAGGAGTTTAGTATCCAATGTTTCAATCTCTCCTTATAATAATTAACCAGTTAGAAAAATGTGCCAGGCTGTGAAAGTCGGTGGGCGAATGTCCCACACAAAAGGTTTGGCATGGTAACTTTTCTCAGCCCAAGTCAGTTTCCTGCTTTCCACAACAAGTGCAGAGATGGTAAAACAGAGTTATGTAACCGCCATGTGATGTCGCCTAACAGAAAGCCTGGAGCAGAGACGTCTGTTGCCGGGCAGCTTTAACTCAGGGAAAATCCTTAAAGGGAAAATCTAAGAAACAAAGTTACAAAGTTACATACAGCTCCATAATTTATTTTTTAGTTTGTCATTACTCATTAATATCTTTAATAATTATAGCAGCAAAACTGGAAATCAGAGGCAGTGATATGTGTTTTTACCACCCAAACTCATATTTTGCAATTGAAGTTTTAAAGCAGGGATGTCAAACTCCAGTCCTCAAAGGCTGAGGTCCTCACATTTATGACACAGCTCAAATGAATTGATGGGACTGAATCAGGAAAGGCATGGTTCATAAAGTAGAACACTTTTATCCATGAATCAGTCTATCCTAAACACTGATATATACATTACCCTCTCCAGAATGAAGCAGAAAAGTGAATAGAACATCTTATGGATTGATACAATAATTAGCGATCCTTCCATTGTGGTCTGCCTCTCTCCAAACCCACCACCAAAGTGTGCCATCCCTTCCAAATAATAGGGAAAGTCGTTACATCTACAGATATTGGTGGGTGCCGGGTGGTAAACCATGAGACAGAAGTACAGCTAGAATTGTCTATGGTTGGGGTATCAGAAGCTACCCTTCCTAGTTTACCATCCCACCCAGGAAATAAGATCAGTCAGTGCAGGAAGTGAGGGCACACTATGCTACAGCATAAAAAGGTGCAGAAGCTGGACTACCATATATACTACTGCTCTGATCTTGAACAATTGATGCTGGGGATGTTAGATTATCTCCACCTCAAAATTAAGTGGAAATATACCATTTTGGCACTTGACAGCTGGAGAGAACATAGGTGATGAGATATGGGATACTGTATGTACGGTAAATAAAGACTACCCTGGCTGTCCGTAGTGTTCATCCCCCACACACAACTCTGGGTACAGACAGGGAAAACCTCTACGGAGGGCCTCTGAAAAATGCTATTAGGGCTGAAAGTGCACCTTATAAGTACATTTGTCCTTTTGACCCAGCAGCATCTAGCCCCTAAGTTCCCAATCTGTTGCTTTTATGTGCCTATTGTGCAACCCTTAGACTATTGAATCTTTACAGTACATTATGTCATGTCAAATTCTGACTCACTTTTCTCAACAAGAAGGTCAAACAGGCTTGGAGCTTTCACTATGTATGTGCACTATATGTAACTATGCATTCCAATCCTTAAGGATGAAGTGACAGGTTGTAGACTAGTTCATCTCTTCATAGGGGATTCTCAGGGATTTATTTATTTTCAAAAGCACTTAGTGAATGGCAGTTGCTCTGTCCAACTTCCAAAAAACTGTGTAGCAAGCAGGGAAGCTGGCCAGCATCATTGTTTACATCCTTTTTAGGGAATAGCTTTATAAAGAATAAAAGCCTTGCTGAGAATCCCCTATGAAGAGATGGGCTAGCCCAAAACCTGTCGTTTCTGTCAGATTTCTACTGTCTACTGTAAGTGACAGCAACATAGGAGAAAAGTAATTTATGGCTCATTTTACACTGGAAAAAAACATACTTATTTGTTTATGTTTGCACATATTTTACATTTTTCGCCATAGTGCCCCTTTAAGTATGTGCTGAGAAGACCTCATCTCCAGAGAGCAGAAGAGCATGCAGCAGACAGCTCACAGCACATCATTATGTTCCAAGTACTGTTTTCATCATCACTGAATTGTAGCGGTATACTGCTTCCCTATCCCTGTCTGTAAATCCCTTTTCTTTGTAAGGCATGGTTTACACGCGCTTTCTGTGGTGTCACATTTCGATGGTGCTAAACGCTTCTTTGCAAATGACCAGAGAAGCAAATGAATACCACATTAATCAACCAGGGGGGGCGGGGGGGGGGGGGGGGGGCGGGGACACAGAGGCGCCACACTTAGCCAATCCTGAATGCTGCATGTAACATCCAGGCCAAAATGAGATGACAAGATTGAGTGTGGCATAAGTGCGAACAATGGGAAAAGCCAGTATCAACGTTTAATGAGATTAAACAACGAACGCCAAGCACCGCGATCGGCAATGGTTCAACGCACAAGTGAAAAGCAAAAGCAGTGCATTTTTAACCTTCCTGCAAGAAACATTCCAGTTGCAATTTCTACAACATTTTCTGACAACAGTCATCAAAGGACTCCTGATACATTCAACTGACACTGCATTTGATAACTGAGAATCAAATGCAATCAACTGCAGAAATGTGAACAGGTTCTCGGTTTTCCTCTGGAGATTGGTGTATCTGAAACTGTGACTCCTGGCTCTAGTGAGACAAATGTTGGTGTTAGTAAATGCAGAGATCAGCATTGGCTGCAATTGTCCGTTATCCCAGGAAATGCATCAAAGTTCCATTTTAGCATTTTTCAGGCAGTGAAATGAGGCAACTACATTTCTACACTGAAATTGGAATATGTATTTCATTCTGACATCAAACAAATTTATGATTAGGTCTATTGCACAGTTTGAGTTCCTGCAAAATGCGAGAAGAACATACTATTTTCACTCATTGCTGGACACAGCAAGGGTCCACTTTCCACCTAAATACATAAATAAATGTGTGAAAAACACAGGGCATACTTCAGTGTGGGCCTTGTGATAAGGCACTGCACCTTTTCTGTGCAAAATTCACTTTACATGAAAGGTTTTAACTATAATACCCAAGTAGAAACCATGTGAATTTTCGCTGACAAAGCACAAAATTGATTCATTTTGCAATCATTTCTTTTTACAGGTTTGACAAGTCAGTACACCACATCCTTTACAGAATACATGACTAACTTGAGACAAAATTAAAAAAAAAAAAAAAAAAAAACTATTCAAGCAGCTAAATTACTTAACAATTACCATATGAACATAATTTTGTGTTGGTTAACTTTGCAGCTATCTTACTGTAAATGATACCTTAGTGCTAAATATTTTTTTTTTTAAAAAGGGAGCCTATTGTGTGTGGGGGGAGTTGTGCAGATGCTTGCTGCACCTCCCATGCCCTGGTCTCTCCCTCTGTCATCTAGTAATTGTCCACATTTTTTACTTCATGGTCGGCACAGTTGGAGCCCGAGAACGGAGGGAGACATCTGGGCATAGGAGGTGTGGTAAGCATCTGCACAACTCCCCCCACACACACAGTAGATGTATTTTTTGTAAAATATTTAAGGTTAAGGCTAAGGTTTCCTTTAAAGGGAACCTGAAGTGAGCATTATACGGAGGCTTCCATATTTCCTTTTTGAACAATACCAGTTGCCCGGCAGTCCCACTGATCTACAGTATTTGGCTTCAGAAGTGTCTGAATCACACCAGGAGCAAGCATGCAGCTAACCTTGTCAGATTTTACAAAATTGTCATTTTTTGACCCATTGATCTGATGGTAGATTGCATGTACCTAGCATAAAATACAATCAAATAGACTAATTCTGTTAAAAATAAGATGCAAATATATTTATAGCCTTTTTTGGCCACTAGGCCTTGCTTGACTCAGAAATTGCCAAATGAACAACTCTATACTTTAGTTTGGGTCAAATGCTTTGTACAAATTGTATGTTATATATAAGCATAATATTATTGTAACTGTGACACACCGAACTAAATCTTATAATGTGCACTGTAGTTCTTGAGCCAATGCATTACCTCTTTCTCTGTATGTAGTATTTATGTTTATAAACAATAAAATTATGTGTTAAAAATAAACATATTTGAAAATGCATTATCCATATCCACTTCATCCCTTAGGGTCGGTCCACACTTGTCAGGTTGCAAATTGGAGTGCATTTTAAAAGGATCAGTTTTTCTAAAAACGGATCCCTTTTTCAAAATGTTGTGCTTTTGCAGCGTGCGTTTCCAGTCCGTTTAAACATATGTCAAAAAAGTGTCCTTCCTTCCTGTGAGTTTCTATTGGATAAAGAGGTCCGCAAAGATGATGCTGAGGGGAGGAGCAGGCAATAGGCAATCTGCTTTGGCATCCGTTTTGTGTGCAAAAGTTCTCTGTGTAGAGAGAGATCTGTTTTTGTGTTGCCTTTCATTGCCTCCATGGGTATCCGGGCTCCGTGAAAATCTGCAAAATCCGCAGTCTCTATTCAGTTTTTTTTTAAAATGGAGCCCACGGATCCGGTTTTTCAAGTGTGTGAAGATGGACACTATTTTTAATATTGGTATCCGTGGCTCCGTTTTTGTCCAGGACAAACAAACGGAGCCATAGATATGGTTTTGAAACAAGTGTGAACCGAACACAGGATTCACCTATACCTGCATACTTTCTGTGGTGGTCTCTAATGTAAAATGCAGAGTAACAGCTGTTTTTCCTGAATGTATAAAACCTATTTGTAAATGTACAGTCACCACTGTCAGGTGCAGCCTAAACAGGCAGCTGTTACATTATATACACACACATTACATTTTTGTTGCCCAGGATGATTGTTTGTGACTGTCTTTGGTGAAAATCCACTGCAAGTAAGTTATTATTTACAGTGATAGACTGCACTGTATACATCTTGGGCAGCTGCTGCTGCAGGTTCCAGTACTCCTAATTCTGCCAAGCAACTCTCAATATAACAGGACAGGCTGCTTTGGAGACAGATGATTAGTGTGTCTGTTCAATGATCAGCTGTAGACTGTTACTAATAACTACAATGTAGCATAAGAGCATTCACATGAAGTGCCTGTACTTTGCCTTGGAGTGTTGAATTCTCTTCACAAGCATTCCGTGGACAGGGTAGTTCTTATATTTGTACCTTGATGAGCTCCTGCAGAATAACCATTAAATGGCATGGCCAAGAGCCCCTTCACCAATCACTTCCTGTGCTGCAGACTTCAATCTCTGTAGCTGCAGTCTTCTCAGAGAGTTCTGTCTGTGTCACACTTCTTGCAGTCTGAACAGCCTGCTGGTGTAAGCCAAGCAGCAGGCAAAGCAAGTAATTTGGGTGCTAGCGGCGCTTTGGTAAAATGGAAGCCGCATAGACAACGCATAGACAACGCTGTTAATTGCAGGTAGCGGCACCCAGGGGGTAATCTGGGCACAGTGGGCAGCTGATAAATAGTGGCATAAGGCTGGGGCTATATAAATCAAATAATAATAAGGCAGACAATGCCCAATAACTAGCAAAGGAGAGGGCGTATTTTGCGGTGTAAGCGGCTAATTGCAGCCGGAGCGATAGGCATTGTTATAGGGAGTGTAAGCATGAGAAAAGGTTAGGTTTAGAGATAAATAACAACGGATATTGTGGAGGAGGGGGTGGTTAGTGTTAAGCATCAGTAGAGAAGCAGGTTAGGCTAGGTGTTAATAAAATATCTGCAAGAGTAACCAATATTTTGCTATCTGAATTAGCCATTGCCAATAGTAGAATATAGGTAACTTTACAGATATTCTATTAGCGGCTTTTCTCAACACCCAAATTACTGCGGCACCCCTTTTTAAATGTATGTGGCAGCAGGAGCCCAATTTACGCCAACGTGAATAGTGGGTAAAGCAGGAACCTATTGGGTCCTATTCTGAGCCAGGAGGCTAATCTGGGTCTCAATCTTCACAACCTGCAGCTTAAGGCCCCTGAGATGCTTGAAACCCTGAGCAGTTGCCATTTTGCTGCTATGGACGTCCCAGCACTTGTAATCCTTTAGGATTTTTTTATCAAAAATCTGCTAAGCCGATTCAACATCCTGTAAATTGCTGAACTCACAGAGAAAATGACTGTCCATTCCCGAAAACCACATGCCATGTCTCTGCCAAGAACAGTAGAAGTCCTTTTAAAAAAGAAACCTCGTAATATTTGACTTTGTAAGATATGAAATTAAAGCACTGCAGCTCCAGAATTTCTCATACAGCCAGAAGAGTTGCAAGGCTTTAGGTGTGATATAAAATACAAACACATTTTTCTGTGTATATTGTCTTCCCTAATGTTATTTTACACTGTGGCAAGAAAATGAGCAGAGACGTCACTATGCACAGCTAAATGACATTTGATTGAGTAGTCTGTGTGGGCGGAAAACTTGTTTTTCATTTTTTCCCCTCTCTCTCTCCCTGCTTAGCAGCAAATTGTCTTAAAATATCAGGCACTGTCACGTCAGTAAATAACTTACTGTAGCCCTTTAATGTGCTGCATGTGTTATGCATTGCAGATCAGAAATTTAGCTTTAAATATGTATACAAGAAGAAGGCCTAAAATTGCTTGTAAGTTGTCTAATTGTTAAATGCTTTAAGCTTGCAAGACTATGTTAAATGTATTTTCTTCATGGAAATGTATTCTAGAACACAGTTTTGTCATTAAATGTGAATGTAACCAGTCTTAAGCCACACAGGAAATGGCCAATTTTACTCTAATAGGTCATTTAGAATAAACAGAATCAGCGCACCTCCTTTGGTATTGTATTAAACAATCAGTGTAAGGCGGCCGACACACAGCCACACCAAAAAAGGCCAGCCTGAGCGGGCAGTGCAGTGTCCACTCCAATGGTGCTTTGCAGTCTGGCTAGAGTCTGATGTGTCCACCCCCCCCAGCTTCTGTGGGAAATGCACCTGCTGTCCAGAAAAAGTGTAAACATAAAATTTTGCCTTACAGTTACCACTAAGGATCCGTTGGATCCTTTGTGAAATGACAAGTGTGAACGGATCCTATTAATAACATAGGATATGTTGGGCTTGTTTCACAAAAGCGTGCTGTTTTAGCACGCCAGTGAAAAGCCCCTTAGCACGTGCAAACTGCCTCTTCACGCGCTAATATGCGAGTAAAAGTTTGTGTGCGTAAAGTTCAGTGATGCGTGCGTAACGTTTTGCGCACAGCGATTTGCGTGCAAAATCAGCCGCTTCATGCTAAGTAGCGCGATAAGCATACTTTGCACGCAAAGTGGCTGATTTTGCACAAAGCGTAAGGCGTAGCGGGGTGCGTGCGCTAAAATAGTAGGCGAACAGCAACAGCTTTGCCCGTGCAACCTACTTAGCACCCTAGTTTGCACGTGCAAAGCCTTCACACGGGCTAACTGAGTTAGCACTGGTTAGTGAATGAAGCTCGTTGACTGTCATTTTTACAATCTGGTGGGAGGGAACCACAAAGTCGGGAACTGATCAAATACAAAAGATACTGCAGTCTTTTTTTTTTGGGGGGGGGGACTACGACTACGAGTTTGACAACTCCAATTTGTTGTATGTGTTGTGAGCGCAAATGGTTAATGACTGTTGGCATTGTTCTTAAAGGGAACCTAACATGAGAAGGATATGGATTTTTCCTTTTAAAATAATACCAGTTGCCTGACTCTCCTGCTGATCCTATGTCTCTAATACTTTTAGCCAAAGCCCCTCAACAAGCATGCAGATCAGGTGCTCTGACTGAAGTCACACTGGATTAGCTGCATGCTTGTTTCAGGTGTGTGATTCAGCCACTACTGCAATCAAAGAGATCAGCAGGACTGACAAGCAACTGGTATTGTTTAAAAGGAAACATCCATCTCCCCCTCAGTTTAGGTTCCCTTTAAATTGGTCCTAAAATCCTCCAGTTAGTTTTAGATTAGGCTGGCTGCAACAGAAAACAAGAAATCTGGGGAAGCCTGACCTGACCATGTATATACAGCTTTTCCCAGGAAAAGTGCAGGTGGGCATGGTAAAATGGAGAATGCCAGATTTTGATTTGTTGGTATTAGAAAAAAAAGAACTTAACTGGAATTCTGGGTGGAGTTAAAGTGAACCCAAGGTGGAAATAAACTGATGAGATAACCAGCTGTATTTATCTTCCTACTCCTAAAAATAACTTTGTTTTAGATATCCCATAGTTTTATTTTATATTTAAACATTTACAAAGTAGATTGAATGTTTTGTTGCCTCTGCTCATGGCAGCCTATTAAGACCAAGACTATGACCATTGTTATCTCCCTCTACTCTCAGAAGTTGTATTCTGCCAGGAAAACTTTTATGGCTGCAATTAGCTTATCAGTGATGTTTACTATATTCACGACAAGGTACCGACAAGACCGAAGCTGTCACTTTCAATGCTAAAAAAAAACCCAAACTCTTCAAGCAACAAAATAAAACAAGTAAAACAGTCTCGTTATTAGTATGTTTGCGCTGTACATATTATTATTATTATTTAGTATTTATATAGCGCCGACATCTTACGCAGCGCTGTACAGTATATCTATCTATCTATCTATCTATCTATCTATCTATCTATCTATATATATATACTGTATATATTGTATTGTCACTAACTGTCCCTCAAAGGAGCTCACAATCTAATCCCTACTGTTATCATATGTCTATGTATGTATTATGTAGTGTAAGTACTGTAGTCTAGGGCCAATTTAGGGGTGAGCCAATTAACTTATCTGTATGTTTTTGGAATGTGGGAGGAAACCGGAGTACCCGGAGGAGACCCACGCAGACACGGGGAGAACATACAAACTCCTTGCAGATGGTGCCCTGGCTGGGATTCGAACCGGGGACCCAGCGCTGCAAGGCGAGAACGCTAACCACTACGCCACCGTGCTGCCCACATACATACACGTGTTTATCTCATCATGTCACATGTCACCTTGGGTACACTTTAAACCGAATTGTTATGTGAAAACCTTCTGGTGATAAGTATTAGGAGAGGGTGAGGGGGAGACTTTGAATGACAGGGCCCCTACCATTCTACATTTCCTATAGTAATACATACATACTGTATAAGATGTATATTCGGCCCAGAGTAAAATGCACTATAAATTACTTTGTTTTCTATGTCACTTACTGTTACTTACAGTAGATAGTAAAAATCAGACAAATCTGGTTTTGGAGTAGTTCATCTATATATTTTTCTATGACAAAAGATACAGTGGTTTGCAAAAGTATTCGGCCCCCTTGAAGTTTTCCACATTTTGTCATATTACTGTCACAAACATGAATCAATTTTATTGGAATTCCACGTGACAGACCAATACAAAGTGGTGTACACGTAAGAAGTGGAACGAAAATCATACATGATTCCAAACATTTAAAAAAAATGTAATTGTCAGACAACAGAGGCGCCAGAAAGTGTAAAAGAATTCCGTTTAAAATCGGAGGGATGTGGGTGGAATCACCTCCCTTAAGCAAAGACCAGCCAATGAGCTGTAGACAAACAACAGTATTGTTTATTGGGGCTTCTCCAGGTTATGCAACGCGTTTCACGGGCAAAACTCCCGCTTCATCAGGCAATCAAAACGGAGAAAAACATTAGTAGGTCATATCCAGGTTAGAGGCGCTCTAACCTGGATATGTTTGTCTACAGCTCATTGGCTGGTCTTTGCTTAAGGGAGGTGATTGCACCCACATCCCTCCGATTTTAAACGTTTTCCAAACGGAATTCTTTTACACTTTCTGGCGCCTCTGTTGTCTGACAATTACATTGAATAAGTCCACCCTGGGTGGAGGGGTGCATCCCCATCTCTTTCTTTCCTGTCTACAGAGAGCGACATTTTATACCTGAGTGGGGTCAGGTTATAATTCTCCCCACCTGCCGTTTTAGTGGTTGCCTGTGTGGTAACCCAATTTTGTGAGTATATTAATTACTGATTACTTTTATTTTCGATTATTCTAACATACTACACCATATTGGGCTCTCGGTCTCATTTGTCTTTTTATAAGTCATTTAAAAAAAAAATAACTGCAAAGTGGGGTGTGCGTAATTATTCAGCCCCCTGAGTCAATACTTTGTAGAACCACCTTTTGCTGCAATTACAGCCAGTCAATTACAATTGCCAGTCTTTTAGGGTATGTCTCTACCAGCTTTGCACATCTAGAGACTGAAATCCTTGCCCATTCTTCTTTGCAAAACAGCTCCAGCTCAGTCAGATTAGATGGACAGCGTTTGTGAACAGCAGTTTTCAGATCTTGCCACAGATTCTCGATTGGATTTAGATCTGGACTTTGACTGGGCCAGTGGCGTCCCTACCATGGGGCGGCCAGGAGCGCTCCGCTCCGGGTGTCAGCTCCAGGGGGGGTGTCATCAAGGCCTCCCCAGAAGCCTTGATGACACAGGAGGGGAAGCAGCGCTGAAGGAGGGGTGGCAGCGTCGGCGGGGAGGGGGGAAATACCCCCCCACATCTCCCTCACCTGGGTCCCCTCCTTCGGCGCTTCCCCTCCACGGGCGCCGGCAACGGGCACTGACAGGGCGGCTGATAGCCGCCCTCAGTTTACCCGAGCAGGGCTACGGGAAGATGGCCGCCGAAGCCCGCACTGGAGACAAAAATAGACGGCAAGATGGCCGCCGACGCCATCTTGCCGTCTATTTTTGTCTCCAGTGCGGGCTTCGGTGGCCATCTTCCCGTAGCCCTGCACTGATGACGCAGCAGGAGACGGCGCGGGACATTCAAGAGGAGCTGCGGAGGCTGCCTGGGATTCGGAAGAGAGGTTTCATCTGCAGGTAAGTGAATGGTTTTTTTTTCTTTTACAGGTGCACCGGCCCGGCCACCCACCGCTGCTGCCCACCTACCCACCGCTGCTGCCCACCACCTACCCACCGCTGCTGCCCACCTACCCACCGCTGCTGCCCACCTACCCACCACTGCTGCCCACCTACCCACCAGGCTACCCACCGCTGCTGCCCACCTACCCACCGCTGCTGCCCACCTACCCACCACTGCTGCCCACCTACCCACCAGGCTACCCACCGCTGCTGCCCACCTGCCCACCGCTGCTGCCCACCACTGCTAGCAGGCTACCCACCACTGCTGCCCACCTACCCACCGCTGCTGCCCACCTACCCACCACTGCTGCCCACCTACCCACCAGGCTACCCAGCAGGCTACCCACCGCTGCTGCCCACCTACCCACCGCTGCTGCCCACCTACCCACCACTGCTGCCCACCTACCCACCACTGCTGCCCACCTACCCAGCAGGCTACCCACCACTGCTGCCCACCTACCCACCACTGCTGCCCACCTACCCACCACTGCTGCCCACCTACCCACCAGGCTACCCAGCAGGCATCCCATCTACCCACCACTGCTGCCTACCTACCCACCAGGCTACCCAGCAGGCTACCCACCACTGCTGCCCACCTACCCACCACTGCTGCCCACCTATCCACCACTGCTGCCCACCTACCCACCACTGCTGCCCACCTACCCACCACTGCTGCCCACCACTGCTGCCCACGTACCCACCACTGCTGCCCACCTACCCACCAGGCTACCCAGCAGGCTGCCCACCTACCCACCAGGCTACCCACCACTGCTGCCCACCTACCCACCGCTGCTGCCCACCTACCTACCGCTGCAGCCCACCTACCCACCACTGCTGCCCTCCTACCCACCAGGCTACCCAGCAGGCTGCCCATCTACCCACCAGGCTACCCACCACTGCTGCCCAACTACCCACCACTGCTACCCACCTACCCACCACTGCTGCCCACCTACCCACCAGGCTACCCAGCAGGCTGCCCACCTACCCACCAGGCTACCCAGCAGGCTGCCCACCTACCCACCACTGCTGCCCACCTACCCACCACTGCTACCCAGCAGGCTGCCCACCTACCCACCAGGCTACCCAGCAGGCTGCCCACCTACCCACCACTGCTGCCCACCTACCCACCACTGCTACCCAGCAGGCTGCCCACCTACCCACCACTGCTACCCAGCAGGCTGCCCACCTACCCACCACTGCTGCCCCCCTACCCACCAGGCTACCCACCATGCTACCCACCTACCCACCACTGCTGCCAACCTACCCACCAGGCTACTCAGCAGGCTGCCCACCTACCCACCACTGCTGCCCCCCTACCCACCACTGCTACCCAGCAGGCTGCCCACCTACCCACTAGGCAATCAGGCTGCTCACCCTTAACCACCTACCCACCAGGCTATCAGCTTGCCAACACTCAAATCTGCTACCGATATTGTGTATTTTGTGGTCAGATCTGCTACCGACATTGTGTATTTTGTGGTCAGTTTAACTACCGTCATTGTGTATTTTGTGGTCAGTTTAACTACCGTCATTGTGTATTTTGTGGTCAGTTTAACTACCGTCGTGTATTTTGTGGTCAGTTTAACTACCGTCATTGTGTATTTTGTGGTCAGTTTAACTACCGATATTGTGTATTTTGTGGTGAAATCTGGTGCTGACATTGTGTATGTTCTGGTCAAATCTACCGCAAGATTGAATGATTTTTTTCTGGTCAAATCTGCCGACATGATTGAATGTATTTTCTTGTGAAATCTGCTCACATAACGTGTAATGTCTGGTGAAATGTTCTCGCATTACGTGTATTTTATGTTGAAAGCTTCTGACATTTTGTGTATTTTCTGGAGAAAAGCTGCGCAATGATGTGAATTTTCTGGAGAAAGGTTGACTAAAACTTGGGTGCACTTTTAAATTAGCTCCGCCCCATCCGGTCATAGCCACGCCCATTTTTTCGCCGCGGGTGGACCGTGGGTGGGGGGGTGTCTTTCAATACCTAGCACCGGGTGTCAAATGCCCTAGGTACGCCACTGGACTGGGCCATTCTAACACATGGATATGTTTGTTTTAAACCATTTCATTGTTTCCCTGGCTTTATGTTTAGAGTCGTTGTCTAGCTGGAAGGTGAACCTCTGCCAGTCTCAAGTCTTTTGCAGACTCCAAGAGGTTTTCTTCCAAGTTTGCCCTGTATTTGGCTCCATCCATCTTCCCATAAACTCTGACCAGCTTCCCTGTCCCTGCTGAAGAGAAGCACTCCCAGAGCATGATGCTGCCACCACCATATTTGACAGTGGGGATGGTGTGTTCAGAGTGATGTGCAGTGTTAGTTTTCTGCCACACATAGCGTTTTGCATTTTGGCCAAAAAGTTCCATTTTGGTCTCATCTGACCAGAGCACCTTCTTCCACATGTTTGCTGTGTCCCCACACATGGCTTGTGGCAAACTGCAAACGGGACTTCTTATGCTTTTCTGTTAACAATGGCTTTCTTCTTGCCACTCTTCCATAAAGGCCAACTTTGTGCAGTGCACGACTAATAGTTGTCCTGAGGACAGATTCCCCCACCTGAGCTGCAGATCTCTGCAGCTCGTCCAGAGTCACCACGGGCCTCTTCACTGCATTTCTGATCAGCGCTCTCCTTGTTCAGCCTCTGAGTTTAGATGGACGGCCTTGTCTTGGTAGGTTTACAGTTGTGCCATACTCCTTCCATTTCTGAATGATCACTTGAACAGTGCTCCGTGGGATGTTCAAGTCTTTGGAAATCTTTTTGTAGCCTAAGCCTGCTTTAAATTTCTCAATAACCTTATCCCTGACCTGTCTGGTGTGTTCTTTGGACTTCATGGAGTTGTTGTTCCCAATATTCTCTTAGACAACTTCTGAGGTCATCACAGAGCAGCTGTATTTGTACTGACATTAGATTACACACAGGTGCACTCTATTTAGTCATTAGCACTCATCAGGCAATGTCTATGGGCAACTGACTGGACTCAGACCAAAGGGGGCTGAATAATTATGCACACCCTACTTTGCAGTTATTTATTTGTAAAAAATGTTTGGAATCATGTATGATTTTCATTCCACTTCTCACGTGTACACCACTTTGTATTGGTCTTTCACGTGGAATGACAATAAAATTGATTCGTGCTTGTGGCAGTAATATGACAAAATGTGAAAAACTTCAAGGAGGCTGAATACTTTTGCAAACCACTGCATGTGCCCAACACTGTTTATCATGATGGTAATAACAGTAATAATAATAATATTAGATTTGTGAAGAAGTTGGAAACAAAGGCCTTGTCTTCCTCATTCGTTTAGTCGACTCTGACTCTTGTGTGACCATATGTACTACTTCACGCCAGATATGCCTGTTAAAATCGCTGCTTCTTTCAGCTGTTGAATAGGCATGTTCATGGTGAAACAAAGGCAAGGCCACCTAAAAACTATGTGACCAGTCATTTCCAATCAAAACATGTAAAAAGGCCCACAGAAATAAGAAATCTATATTAATGACAAGCAGAACATCTGTAACCACAACCTTTGTCAACATGGTTTTCTAATTTATTTACAGACCTATACATCCCTTCCTATTAAACTTTTTGCTATGCAATATAAAGCTGCCTTTCTGCACAAGGCTACAGTCTTTTCTGACACAAGTTACCATGAAAAAGATCGCCTGTAGTTTTCCAGTACAGTGTTGGGGAGGAAGCTGGAGTTTAGGAAGCTGTAGATAAAGGCAATTCTTTTCTGCTTTTACCAATTACTGGTCTGTGATCTCTGTTACAGACCTATAATAAATCACTAAGAAGAACCATTATTGTGTTAGAACCTGTAATTCGGCTTTGAGTTATAAGGTAAGTTGAGGCAGAGCTGGTCATGATACAGAGGTTACTGTTAGTGATAATAAATGGGTCTCTGGTGTGCAGCTTTTAAATTGCATATCAGCTGAGACAGGGTGCTGCTGGAACTTTTTCGTTGCTTTTGTTGTGGCTCCTAATGGTTTCTGTTACATTGGTGCTAAAGTATTTGCTTCAAATATATATAACTAGAAAAGTAATAAAATGATGTTAGTACGTAAGCTATTAAATTACATGTTTTGTATATACACGCGCGTATAAGCCAAATTTTTCAGCATAAAAAATGTGCTGAAAAGTTACCCTCTCGACTTACTGTATATGCGAGTCAGTGGAGCAGAACGAATGGTGCAGCAGGTTTTGTTACTGGAGTGACAGGATTGTGTACTAGTGAACCTGCTCTTGCCAGCTGCCTCCCTGCTGTGTTCGTGCCCCCCCCCCCCATCCCCTGCAACATGGTGTGCAGAGTGCGCTGCTCAGGACTACCTGGCTTGTCCCCTGGCTTGTGGAGTGGAGTGTGCAAGCAGAGTGTCAGCGGTGCAATGAGCTTCATTCTTCCTTTGTGGCAGTCGCTGTGTCTCATATCTATGACGCCATCTAGTGGCAGCTTGAGACACAGCTGTATGATCCTGGGGCATATCTGGTTATGGGGAGGGGGGCTGACTTGTACTGGGGGAACATCTGGCTACTGTAGAGAGGGATATATTGGGGAGGGGCTTATACATGAGTCAATCCGTTTTTCCTGGTTTTTGAGGGAAAAGTGGGTACCTCGGCTTATACACGTGTCGGCTTATAGGAGAGTATATACGTTATGTTGATATAGAGTGTGCTTTTTTCCTTTGCTTTCCTGGTGTATTTTGTTTTGTACTCTATATTGGGGAGGGGCTTATACATGAGTCAATCCGTTTTTCCTGGTTTTTGAGGGAAAAGTGGGTACCTCGGCTTATACACGTGTCGGCTTATAGGAGAGTATATACGTTATGTTGATATAGAGTGTGCTTTTTTCCTTTGCTTTCCTGGTGTATTTTGTTTTGTACTCTGTAATTTCTTTAATCAGTTAACAGTCTATATTTCAATAATCTGGAATAGTTCTATAGGATTACAACAATATGGTAAAGATTAGAATTTCTCTTAATATGTTATATATGTATCACTGATTCACTGACAGGTTTACAATCTCAATGTTTTTTACTGCTTTCCCAAGAATTATTGATACTCCCACTCCACTGCCATCTCTAAACAAATTCTCAAAGCTGAGCTACATGGGCAATATAATTAATTAGGAGTATATGTTTTACCTCTAGCTAACAGGCTTCCTGATTGGAATTAATTAATTACAAATGTCTTACATACTTTGGCACTTAAGGTGACTGTAGATGACGTTCAGGTGTGTTCGTGCATAAACTGTAAATTTATAGTTGTGTTGTATAATCCAAGTTTATTTTCGTATGCTGCAGATAACCTTGCCACTAACCAGACCACCCTATAGAGTAGACAATGACCAATGCTGACCTTATTTCTGGGAAAGACTTGCAATAGGCTAATAAAATATAGGTCAGCTGACAGTAATGCCCATGGCACTTTATCATCCAGTGGTTTATTGTGCCCTGCTAAACATAACTACATGAAGCTCAAAGACAGTGGGAATGCCACTTGAATGCATGTGCCCTTAAAACCCATTCTTAAACATCACTTAGCAATAATTGTCTTCGGTGGTAAATTTCACTTTTTTTTTTTAATTGCTGTGTACAACATGCCAGATCACATAGTAGAGTAAATGAAGCTAACAATAGCCATAATACTTCACAAAGATGTCTGTAAACAGTCTGAGGTCTTTTTTCCTCTGGGACCTCTGATAAGGAGCCGGTTTGCTCAGTTTTCCATTCCAGAACTATCTGTGATGATACAAGTTATCAGGAGAGTTATAAAATCCATTCTCCAGTCACAAATGTGGATTCATTTGTGCTGATAAAAACTGTTTATGTGATGTATTGTAGGGATAAACTTGATTTATGTCTCTTGTAAGTGTGTCATCTGCATATGCAAGGACAGATGCAATGTAACGGCTCAGGGAGATTTGTGGAACTTCAGAAAGCAGGCAGCTATTTATTACTGCACACAAAAATGAATTGGATAAACAGTTAATCCTGCCCACTTGCTAAATGTGAACTCTCTGTCAAATATTACATTTTGGTTTAAAAACTTAATATTTAATAAATGAACAATTTATAAGCTATGGATGACTTAGCCAATAAAACATAGAAATGATGTAAATGGTCACACAACTTCAAAAAAGGGAAAGGCTGTCTTTGTAATTTTTTTTTTATTACCAAAACAGCATACGGTGTAACCAATGACTGCTCATAATAAATGTAACTACCATTAGTTCATTGATTTTAACCCAGGTTGGAATGGATATTCTTAAAAGAAAGAAGAATAAGGTTAAAGAGGAACTTTACTGAATATCATTTAATGTTTTTGTTTATTTTTTATATAATATTAATTTATAAATCATTCAGTCACTGTAAAATCATTTGCTCACTGTAAAACCTTTCCTCGCCCTGATTTACATTCTGAAAGGACAACTGATGTGAGAGGTATATGGAGGCTGCCATATTTATTTCCTCTTAAGTAATACCAGTTGCCTGGCTGTCCTGCTGATCCTCTGCCTCTAATACTTTTAACCATAGACCCAGAACAAGCATGCAGCAGATCAGGTGTTTCTGACAAGATAAACTGCATGCTTGTTTCTGGTGTTATTCAGATACTTCTGCAGCCAAATATGTCAGCAGGACTGCCAGGCAACTGGTATTGTGTAAAAGGAAATAAATATGGCAGCCTGCATACATTTTCAAATTCAGTTGTCCTTCAAATTTATAACATGTGTCAATATCTTACCTGCTTGCTAGCATGTGCATTAATGCAGAAACAACACCTGATCTCCCAGTGTACACTGGGAGGAGAAGGCTTCATGTCATCATAGGCTAGGCTAAGCATCACTGGGAGGGTGGGACCACATAACATTAGTAAAGGCCATGTCTAGGAGAACTCATAAAGCATGTGATTTGTTGTATCAGCTGATAAGATTTGCATCACTACATACCAGCAATATATTTATATATACAGCAATATATGTATTTACTGATGTATAATGATACAGCAATATATAAATATAGGAAGTGTTTCTAATGCTGAAACCAGTATAATTAACATAAAATGGGTTACTCTTATTAATGTAGTACATTCAGGGGCATAATAATAGCCCCCACGACCAGAGCTGGTCCCAGGGGCCATAGGTGCCCACTCCTCCTCTCCCCCTCTTGTGAAGAATAAGCACAAGGAGCACTGCTATATTTACCTCATCCTTGCTGCATCTGGTCTCCCCCTCTTCCTGGCATCTGCAAACTGCATGCTGAAATCCTGAGGCTCCCTGCATGTCACATCATCAGGAGCTGCAGGATGGCAGCATAGAGCACACGGCTCCAGGAAGGAAGAGAAGACCAGATGAAGCATAGACTCGGTAAATGTAACAGCGCTACTTGTGCATACTTTGCACAAGTGGAAGGGAAGAGGAGCAGAACAACTGGCTACTAAATGTGAGAACAGGTTGTCTGGCCATGAAATAAGGGGGGGAAGGTGATAATTTTCCTGGGGGTCCCAGGCTGCTGATGTTACACCCCTGACTACATGCTACTATATGTTGTTACAGTGTCTCTTTAAGTGGAGGCTCGTTACAAAGGCAGACAAGGCATTTCAGAGTATTTAAACTGGAAGCTTAAAAAGACCCTATAGTAAAAAAGATGAGGAAACTGCCATATTTACTTCCTTCTAAACAATGCCAGTTGCCAGGCTCTCCTGCTTATCTTTCGGCTTCAGTAGTGTCTGAATGAAACACCTGAAATAAGCATGCCATCAGTTTTGTCAGTTTAGTCATATCATACAGTATAATCTGCATACTTCTCTAGGTTTAGGGCTTAAAATATTAAAGGAACAAGTTCAGCAAGGCGGATGCATAGCTGACATTAAGAGGAAATACATATGGCTGCCTCCGTATCCTTCTCACTACAGGGTCATTTTAGGTTTGAAGGAGGAGGCCAGTAAAAGAGGAGAATGTAGAATGAAACCAGAGTACACAGAGAAAACCCACACAGACATAGTGAAAACATACAAATTCCACCTCCGGTAGATAGTGTCCAGGCCAGGAGCAAAGCCTGGGATTAGCACTATGAGGCAAGACTACTGGCCACTACTTCCCTGTGCTTATTTGAACTTAATGAAAATGAAGTAATTCTGAGGTGTAAAAGGATAAAAGCTAATATAATTTTAAATACATTACATTCTTTCTTAACTGGCACATTTATTTACTAAGCTAGAACATACAAAGCAATAGCTTCAACATTCTGCTATCCCTCCCACCAAAAGAAATAAAATAAATGAAAACAATATAGTCACTAACATTGGAAGGCATACTTGAAGTATGGTAATCTACCCATACTTCACTTAAACGTAAAGGATATCAGATTACCGTATATAATCGAGTATAAGCCGACCCGAGTATAGGCCGACCCCCTAACTCTTACCTTAAAAAGCAGGAAAAATTGGTTGTCCCGAGTATAAGCCGGGACAGAAAATGCCACAACTATAACACCACTCAAAACCATGGCAGGCCACGATCATACACAGGAAAAGCAGCATAAAGTTAGCAGATAGCAATAATAGGTTTACAAAATGAATGGTAAATTAACTGTAAATGTCATACCATAGCAGCTAAACAAAAGCAAATTAAGCAACTGGCAAGCAACTGACCACAGTGACCATCACCTCAGAACCACAAGTTAAAGCAAAAAATACCATGCTGGCAGTTTACCTCACACCACTAAAAACCTCCTCACCTCAGCACTGAAATCACAATATGCCACACTCCAAGTGATTGACATCCTGAATGCCCCCTCCACCATATGCTGGTGGTATTCTGGTGCAGCTGATTTTTTTTTCTCCCACGAATCCCCCTCTCCCCTCCCAGAGCATGCAGGACATATGTGCTCCCAAGTGCCTCCATGTGCCTGGCCTGTGCCCTCCGCCACATGCGGGATAAATAATGGTGCGGCTACAATTCAAGCGTATGTGGGCGGTTCCCCCCGACTCCCCCGCCAGTGTCCCCCGCCATACACCTGCTAAATAATGATGCCGCTACAATTTAACTGAAGGTGATCGGCTCCCCCGTCCCCCTGAGTTTCTTACCCCCGCCGGAGAGCGATGCGTTGGTTCCGGAACAGTAACATGCAGAGCAGTATTCAGTTTTCAATCATCGGACCACGCTGCCTGAAGTAGCCTCTGCTCTATGACGTCCTGCAGCAAGCGCATGCAATTTAAGGCGCCACTAAGGGGCGTCATAGAGCAGAGACTCCTTCAGGTAGCGTGGTCCGATGATTGAAAACTGAATACCGCTCTGCATGTTACTGTTCCGGAACCGACGCATCGCTCTCCGGCGGCGGTAAGAGACTCAGGGGGACGGGGGGAGCCGATCACCTTCTGTTAAATTGTAGCGGCCTCATTATTTAGCAGGTGTATGGCGGGGGACACTGGCGGGGGAGTCGGGGAGAACCGCGCACATACCCTTGAATTGTAGCCGCACCATTATTTATCCCGCGTATGGCGGAGGGCACAGGCCAGGCACAAGGAGGCACTTGGGGGCACATATGTCCTGCACTAGACTCGAGTATAAGCCGAGCCCCCCACTGTTGGCCCACTTTTTTGGACTCAAATTCTCGGCCTATGCTCGAGTATATATGGTATTTTATCTACTGTACACAGGGCGAAAAGTAGGTATCACCGGAGAGCTACCTGCTACAAAGAAGCACCTAAAACTACAACCTAATAATAAAATAAGGTAACATATAAATATAACAGTTGTTAGAGAAATGACGACCTACAGAACATAATTTTGTAACCAAATTGAAACAAGGCCCATAAGGTTATACACTTTAGAGTCCTGTAACTTCTGAAACCACATTTTAAACACACTCAAATACTTTGACTTTGGAAACAAGACACTGTTCCTCTAGAGGATTCTCCTCCATCTTTGCAGATTTTGGCAATACATTTCCTGGCTAAGAT
Organism: Hyperolius riggenbachi; assembly: GCF_040937935.1. NCBI lineage: Eukaryota > Metazoa > Chordata > Amphibia > Anura > Hyperoliidae > Hyperolius > Hyperolius riggenbachi. The sequence goes on along the minus strand of NC_090646.1, from coordinate 188,075,087 downwards.
GTTAATTATTCAGACATCATAACTAATTGAATGTCAAAATGATTAAGAATTACTTTCCAATGGAATGGAAAGAACAGACAAATACAAGGCAGCAAAAACTGCAACCCTGCGTGTCATAAAGAAATGAAATGTGACTTAATTGCCTATTAAATACCATCAACTATCTAACTCTCCTGGAGCACAGATCGCAGGGTTGTCAATTTAATGTTTGGGGCTCATTCAGCCAAACAATAGAAGCCAAACAGTGTACATACATCATAAAAAGCAATTCTTTTTTTACTAGTTTGCTGTGATTCTTCCCATGTTATATGTTCATACTGTTTCACTACGTACTACTAGAATCTAGACACACAGTGGTGTAGCAATAGGAGATGCAGATTTATCGACCTGGACCAGAGGGGCTCACTAGGAATCTTCCTTCATCCATCCTATTAGCTTTTAATTGGTGCTACGTTGGTTATTAACACCTCTATATAATGTATGCATTGCATAGTGGTAAACCTTAAAGAGAATCTGTATTGTTAAAATCGCACAAAAGTAAACATACCAGTGCGTTAGGGGACATCTCCTATTACCCTCTGTCACAATTTCGCTGCTCCTCGCCGCATTGAAAGTGGTTAAAAACAGTTTTAAAAAGTTTGTTTACAAACAAACAAAATGGCCACCAAAACAGGAAGTAGGTTGATGTACAGTATGTCCACACATAGAAAATACATCCATACACAAGCAGGCTGTATACAGCCTTCCTTTTTAATCTCAAGAGATCATTTGTGTGTTTCTTTCCCCCTGCAGCTATCTTCCACTGGAGTGTCAGGCTGTTTCTTCCTGCAGAGTGCAGACAGCTCTGCCTGTATGTAATTCCTCAGTATGTGAAAGCCCAGCCAGCTCAGAGGAGGATTTATCCAGCTTGTAAAAGATAAGAGAGAAGAGAAGCTGCCCTAATCTAAATAATACACAGGCAGTGTGCAGAGAGGGGCCTGGAGGGGGGAGATGCATCACAGAACCACAACACTGAAGAACTTGGCAGCCTTCCAGACACAGGCTGACAAGTCTGACAAGAGAGAGATAAGTTGATTTATTACAGAGATGGTGATAGTAGAACATGCTGCAGTAAGCCAGAACACATTAGAATAGCTTTTGGAACTTGTAGGATGATAAAAAACAGGATGCAATTTTTGTTACGGAGTCTCTTTAACAATCGGTTTACTTACTCTAAATACTCTGACACTGCAGCTGTCTTTGATAGGTTTTGGGGCTCCATATCATTACAGTGCTTGGGGCAGCGTGTACAACTTGCACTGGGGCCCCAAGTTTCTTAGTTACGACATTGTAGAAACATCACCACTGTGATCCACTCCACAGTAAAGACAAAAATACTGCACATAAACCAAAAATTGTAACAAGAGTGAGGTTTTAAATAGCTAAATGCCTATGACAGTAGAAGCCACACATACTCCTGCCTAAATTCCCTCAAGAAACATGCTGGGAAACTTTAAACATCACATTCCACTACCTGTCTTTTAGTGTAACTAGTACAAAAAATATCCCAGCAGAAAAGAGCCTATGATATGCACTTTTTAATTGCACAATATAACACTGCAGTGCGCTGAAGGCTTTTGAAATATAATCCGTCATATAAAGGACTTCCTACTATGGTAAAAGCAGAATTTCACTTAGTTCTGTAGGTGCAATGTTACAGCAATATGACAATTAGACTCCAAGTTGAAAACAAGCACAATTCCCCTTAACTAAGTGTAATCATTTAGAGAAAAATAAAAATCTCTGGTGGAATTTGGAAAATTCCATAACTTATTTCTGAAGCAGACAGATAATTCTCAGTGCTGAGGGTCTCAGAAACATGGAGAATGTATCTTGTGTCAGCAAATGAGCTATTCTAAAGCTACTACCAAACATGAAAAGGCAGCCAATTAGTCTGGCCATATTCAACTCCATGACTTTGTAGATGCCAACCAGCTTACCACTCTTATAGGGAATAAGCACATGAATACGGTAGAAAACTCAACTCTTGCAACTGCCCCACGACCAGCCGAATGTTCCAGCTGCTCACCACATCTTCCCCTTCACTTTTCTTTACACATAAAAGTTGAAAAAATAACCAAGTTGTGTTTTTGGAAACAAGTCAACTTCCAATATTCGCAGGGGGTGGTTGAATTGTTTAAGCAATACCATTTTTCTTTCAAATTACCACACATCCCAGGAAAGACAAGCAATGCCACAAACTCCATCTAAGTTGATGTATAGCTCTTTGGGCCATCCCCATTTTTCCCAGGCAAGCTTGTGAAGCAAGGAACAGCTGACATTCTACTTTGTCTACTTATAAATGCTCAAGTTACTTCTTTAACGTCAATAAAAGAGGTCAGCTGTTAAAGCACATGTTTTGCACTAATGACGATTAACTTGTGCACACGGTTCCAATACTGTACTGTTAGTACCAGCTCAAATTTCATCTTAAAATTTCCCCTTTATTGGCATTATCCTAAACTGCAGTATAGTAAAGCAACCACAAGATATCACTGTAAAATGTAAAGTGCTGCAATGATCTCTATGACATTGTTATTTCCTGTATTCACTCTGTGTTCCTCTCTGTTCTCAGTAAGCTGCATTACCTGATGGTGGTGTAAGTTTTATCTCTGCATGTTTTTCTTCAGTGAAGAGTTCTAACTTGTTATACTGGGTGCCTATCTGCGTGTACCTGCCACTCTGCTCCATCACCCTTCACCTCAGGGTGTAAAATGTTTCTAATGGTGAGGATGTAGCAGGTTGAGAGAACACACAGGTCTCCATGAGAGCCGGGGTACATGGGGCCAAGCAAATATCAGCATTTAGCTTGCTCATTGATGTCCCTCACTTTTAGTAAATGGACCTGTTCAGTTAAATACTAACTGGCGAATGAATGTGTATTATTCAGTTCATGATATATGGCAGCATATATGCATGCCTGAGTATATCTGCATACCCTTCTCTGTTTTCTCAGGCAAAGGCAGCCAGCTGAGGTCACATTAAGGTATTCCAGATGGCAGGATGTAGTTCTCTGTTGGTTTTCAAATCAAATTTGACAGGTGAAGGATGATGATTAACGACTGGAGTTAATTTGCATGTGACACATTTACAGTGGTTAAAAAAATGAACTTAACTTGACCCTTCAGACCTCACTTTGGTCAGCAAAGGGAAACTTGTGTTTCAAGGTCTTACCTGATTATCTATAGGAAGCTCAGTAACATGTTATAGAAAGTTAGTTATAGCCTTTCACATACATCACAGCACTCTCCCCTTGACTTTCAACGACAACACTCAACCGTTTACCAGAACACTGTAAATAATTATGAGATAAACAAAAAACAGAAGCATGATAGACATATATTGTGTGTGAATAAAGTCTGTAAAGAAATACTAATAGTAAGAAAACACGCGCACCATTAAAGTTTTAAACAGCATTATTAGAGTTCCATAGTATAACAGTTACCATCTGATTGATTAACATTACACCACCAACTCCATACACTGGAACTAAGCATTCTGCACAACGCTACAGAAACAGCACAACATATAAGCAAGCCCTAACTTACAGATATGTTGCTCTTGCGCAACTTCAAAGCATGTATGAAAGATGAAGGACATTTGTACAGGTTGACTATATATTATTCTCACATCTGAGAGGTAATTGAATACTTATGAGCTGCATGAGTCCTCCTTTGCTAGAGGCTTATGAGTGCATGAGTCCTCCTTTGCAAGAGGCTTATGAGCTGCAGGAGTCCTCCTTTGCCCGAGACGTATGAGCTGCAGTCCTTTGCTCCAGACTTATGAGGCCCAGGAGTCTTTCTTTGCCCCAGACTTATGAGCTGCAGGAGTCCTCCTTTGCTCCAGACTTATGAGGCCCAGGAATCCTCCTTTGCCCCAGACTTATGTGCTGCTGGAGTCCCCCTTTGCTCCAGACTTATGTGCTGCTGCAGTCCTCCTTTGCTCCAGACTTACGTGCTGCTGGAGTCCTCCTTTGCTCCAGACTTATGAGCTGCAGTCCTTTGCTCCAGATTTATGAGCTGCAGGAGTCCTTCTTTGCTCCAGACTTTTAAGCTGCAGTCCTTTGCCCCAGACTTATGAGCTCCAGGAGTCCACCTTTGCCCCAGACTTATGAGGCCCAGGAGTCCTCCTTTGCTCCAGACTTATGAGCTGCAGTCCTTTGTCCCAGACTTATGAGGCCCAGGAGTCCTCCTTTGCTCCAGACCTACGTGCTGCTGGAGTCCTCCTTTGCTCCAGACTTATGAGCTGCAGTCCTTTGCTCCAGACTTATGAGGCCCAGGAGTCCTCCTTTGCTCCAGACTTACGTGCTGCTGGAGTCCTCCTTTGCTCCATACTTATGAGCTGCAGTCCTTTGCTCCAGACTTATGAGCTGCAGGAGTCCTTCTTTGCTCCAGACTTATGAGCTGCAGTCCTTTGCCCCAGACTTATGAGCTCCATGGGTCCACCTTTGCCCCAGACGTATGAGGCCCAGGAGTCCTCCTTTGCTCCAGACTTATGAGCTGCAGTCCTTTGTCCCAGACTTATGAGGCCCAGGAGTCCTCCTTTGCTCCAGACTTATGTGCAGTTGACGTCCTCCTTTGCTCCAGACTTATGAGCTGCAGTCCTTTGCTCCAGACTTATCAGCTGCAGGAGTCCTTCTTTGCTCCAGACTTATAAGCTGCAGTCCTTTGCCACAGACTTATGAGCTCCAGAAGTCCACCTTTGCTCCAGACTTATGAGCTCCAAGAGTCCACCTTTGCTCCAAGCTTATGAGCCCCAGGAGTGATTTGCTCCAGACTTATGAGCTCCAGGAGTGATTTTCTCCAGACTTATGAGCTCCAGGAGTCCGCCTTTGCTCCATACATGGTTTTATCCATTATATAGCTAGCATACTGATGCCCCATTCGAACAAAATCCATAAGACCTATGTACAGCATTTTGGCTTTAATATGAAAACGAGTAGACCCAGGGTCAGGAAATAAGGAAGAGCAGGAAACCTTGTCAGACAGTCTAATGACACTTTACAAAACAATGTTTTATTTGCTACTATCGTCATCTCACTTGGAGAGACTTCTCTACTTCCTTTCTGAAAAGAAAGCGAGGGAAAATCTTATAGATGAGTAACAGGACAAAAATATAACATGTTTTAACACCTTACCAAACTTTCAAAGCTACAATACATTTTATCATGCAATGGAACTTCATGGTTAAGATTAGAAATTGAAGATAATCACAAAAACATAACAAAATGGCACCAACAAGCATGCTAAGGCCTCTCACAAAAGAGACTGAAGACATTGTACTCGCTGCCTGCCAGCTACTCATGTGCACTGACAGGAAACTTATTAAAGCTCAGAATGAGAAGTGGAGAGGCAGCAATTGCACTGAGTCATACCTAAGCACGGTCATGGCTATTCCTAGACGTGACATGATGGGCCTGATTCACAAAGCGGTGCTAACAGTTAGCACGCTAGTGAAAAGCCCTTTATCATGCCTAAACTCTGTTTAGGCATGATAAGTTTAGGTGTGATAAGTTTAGGTGTGATAAGTTTAGGCATGATAAGTTTAGGTGTGATAAGTTTTTAGGCGTGATAAGTTTAAGCACCAACTGGGTTAGCACCGCAGTGCACAGCTGATCAGCTGGTGCACTTTGCATAGAGTTTAATGGCGCTGCTTTGCGTGCGGGACTTTGCGCGCGATCTAAACTTATCTAAACTTATCATGCCTAAACTTATCATGCCTAAACTTATCATGCCTAAACTGAGTTTAGGCATGATAAAAATGGTTATCACGCCTAAAGTCTTTAACTGGGTTATCACCGCTTTGTGAATTGAGCCCGATGTGTTTTTTTCTGCATTGTAACCCGACAACTGCAGTCCAGCCACCCATGTGAAAGAGCCCTTAGAGAGGGAGAGAGAGATGCTAAAGACATGGCAAGTCTCATGTGATAAGGGAAGAAATACTGAAGCAGCCATGCATGGTCTCTTTAAAAAAAAAAGAGAGAGAATATGAGGAGGACATTGTTTTTATGGATTTAAACACCTAAATGTTTTGTCTTACTGGATTGCGTGTAATTTCCAAGTTTGTGTGAAGGATAGTGGATGCACTCCCAACAGGTATCTTATGATAAGATAAAATAATAAATATAAAATGCAGTTTATGCTTTACACTTAGTCCACCTGGGGGCACTGCAGAAAAGTTGAGGCAGATAATAAACAAATTGCAGTAAGAAAGGAACTGGTGTGCTCTTCCAGGCTCTTCCAGCATCTGAGCGGGACGCCGCAGAGAACCTGGCCGCTTGCAGTCTGCCTACTGTGACAGTTATATAGTCAATCGGGGACCCAGCGCTGTAAGAGTGCAATCCACTACGCCACTGTGCTGTGCATTATAAAAATGTGTCTGTATATGACAGCATATTTCTAGTGACTCTATTGAAGCAGCACTGCTTTTCTTTATACATATCCTTTAGCATATCACCTTTTATATTTTACAGTGCAATATGGACAAAGCCAATGCCTAGTATACCACAAGCACATCAGGGGCTCGATTCACAAAGCGGTGCTAACCCAGTTAGCATGCCTAAAAGACTTTAGGCATGATAACCATTGCACCATGCTGGTGAAAAGCCAGTTTAGGCGTGATAAGTTTAGGTGTGATAAGTTTAGGTGTGATAAGTTTAGGCATGCTAAGTTTAGATAAGTTTAGATCGCTTGCAAAGTCCCGCACGCAAAGCAGCGCCATTAAACTTTATACAAAGTGCACCAGTCTTTGCTAGCGTAAAACTTTTGATCAGCTGTGCACTGCGGTGCTAACGCAGTTGGCGCTTAAACTTAGCATGCCTAAACTTATCACACCTAAACTTATCATGCCTAAACTTATCACACCTAAACTTATCACACCTAAACTTATCATGCCTAAACTGAGTTTAGGCATGATAAAGGGCTTTTCACCAGGGTGCTAACTGTTAGCACCGCTTTGTGAATCAGGCCCCAGGTATTTTCAAAGTATCAAGGTCCTATTTTCCAGGCTGCAGAACACACTCTTCTATAGCAAGTAAAAACAAAGGAACATACCGCATCAATGCACTGGGCTCTGCTGTTTTGCAGTTACTTAGATTGTGCTTTATAAAGTAAACTTCAAACTGCTCTCTATACATCATGCCAACACCAGCAAAATGTAGTGAAAGCCTTCAGGCAGTGGGTGGCATAATTGCTATCCATTTAAAGAAACACCTAAGCTTGATTTATTTCTACAAATAAATAAAAGTCATGTGTGATCTTTTCAGCAGCTTTTCTTTCATTTTGAGGGGGGTAAAAAAACCTGGCTTTTAAATAAAATGCAAACCCCCTACACATCAAACCAGACATTTTCTTCCATCACCCCTTTCACAGTAAAAGAAGTGAGCAATCGAATGGAAAATACTGACCTTATTTTGTCTGTGTATGTGTGTGTTTTTTTTTATATAAAGTGAATTATTGATTAATACATTACAGACTTGGCTGAGCATTTCGACAATGATTACTGCTAAGAAATGGACCTTCTCCAACTTATTGAGAGTTTAATTGTGTCCTTATGAAATATTTTCAAGAGATCTATTACTTTTCTTTTACTCTTCAAATGTAAAATAGCCACCCTAGGGGATAGTATTTGCAAGTGTTTACATCATTCGTGTATTCCTTTATTTTATTCCCATCGTTCTAAATTTAAAGTGAACACAAAATCATACTGTATAAGAATCACTGGGGCATAGTCAAAGCAGGGATGCTGGTTGCATGTATGTATAGCTAGGGACAAAAAGCAATAAAGCTCTTAATTGCTCTTCATGTTTTCATCCCTATTTTGTTGCATGACATAGGAAGTAGAAATATGCAAGCTTTTTTATTCATATACACAAACAAGGGTAGTCATTCTGCTGGGACTCAAATAAGGCAAAAGCAAGTGCTGAAGGGAGTGGTCAATTTACATCCAAGCTAAGAGCCATCTTAGTTACTTGAATTCCAACTTTCTGTGAGAGAGGATTACTCTGCACTGAAAAAGCACACTCACAGCAAGTTGGAACTCTAGTAGGAATAGAAGCAACTAGGTTGCAAATATGGAGACTGTTAGCTTCCACAATGGACTACAGTAATTTTGTACTGGTCCAACTTACCACATTTTGGCCTCTTGCACACTGCATGCGATTCTGATTTGCAGTTTTGACACAATTTTACATGCAATTCCGATTTGTGATTTTAATTTTTATTTTGATAGCATCTAGGTAAAATCTGAATCACAAATTGGAATTGGATTTGCAGTGTGCAGGGGGCCTAATACTCCCGCTTTAGAAATGATCTCTATTCTTCCTACACAGGTCAGCAAGGTAGAGCAAGAAACTGCCTTAGCTTAAATTTAAGGTTCAAGAGCATGAAGTGTTCCCTTGCTTGCATAGGAAGAGTAGGGGACAATTCTAAAGAGTTCCACTTTACTGTGAGTGTAATTCGAAAAAAAAAAGTTTATTATATATCTTAAAAAAAAATGTTACTTGTTTTTTATTTCAATAAAACTTTTACATTTAAGTCACTCTTATAATTAATTAGGTAGGGAGTCAAAAATGACTCCCAACTTATCTATCAGTCTGTCTGGGAGGGGTTGACATCTAGGGTTCTCTTATCATTAAAAGGGCCTCCCAGAATCCACCATACTCTCCTGTCCTATGCCTACACCCACATGCATCTTATAGGGAAAGTTCATTCCACCTCCCCTAGCATGAAGCAGGGAGGAGCACAAGAGCAATTTGCAAAAGCAGGAGGTGGAGGCTTTGCTGTATCCCTTTTGCAGATTGCACCTTAACCTTATAGAATATGTAGGTTATTATAGCTGAGGGTGAGGCACTACGTCAGAGGTCTCCACAATCACACCAGCTTGCATAGAGGACAAGGTGTTAAGGTGTCCATTAATGGTACATTATTTTCCTCAGATGCAATTATTCAATCAGATTTGCGGCGATTGTAACTAATAATAATAATAAGGTAATTATTGATTATTCCCATAAATTAGTCGAACATGGTGAAGCATTCATGCTTTTTAATTATACTTTAATAAAATTTTTTTTAAAAAGATTGCATTGACATACTGCAGAATTTTACAGGTATGAAAGCACACAGTGCTGTGTAATGTGGCACCCCCAGACATTGCACTGTCTAGCCTCTGTACATGGTGGGCTGTGTTTCTACTGTGGTGGCCGGCAATGTATAGAGAAACATGCACGCACAAGCACAGTTTTCTTATACACTTCAGAGGAAGCACAGTGGCATTGCATAGGGCCTATGGGAACCTTTGGGCAACTTGGGTTTGAACATTCTTTTTGTTTTTGTTTTTCATTAAAAGCACAGAATGTTTAAATAGTTTTTCTATAAAACACTTTCAATTAAAACAAAGTATTTATACTCAATTTCTGAAACAAAACAAAAATGTGTCAAGGGAAACCTATGCTTATGCTACTCATGAAAACTTGGAAAATATTATGTTTCATATGGGGATATATGCTGTAATAATGTTGAGAAATACCAGTGTATGGCACTCTCACCTTGCAGAGCTAGAGTCTCAGGTTGAACTGTCAATTAGGACACTATCTTACATAGTTAGTGTGGTTGAAAAAAAGACTTCTGTCCATCAAGTTTGACCAGTAAAAAACTTGAACCTGCACATATCCCAGTTGATTGAGGGGAAGGCGAAAAACTTTACAAGACTTGGGCCAAGTAGCATTTAAAGGGAAAAAATCCTTCCTAACTCCAGATGGCAGTCACATAAATTCCTGGATCAACTCTCCCATGGACTACCTAGTAATTGTAGCTGTGGATGTCCTTCAATCCAAGGAAAGCACCCCAGCCCTCTATAAATGTAGAGTTTAAATGGGAGTTTGTATTTTTTCTCTGTGTTGGCATGGGTTTCCTCCAGGTCTTTTGGTTTCCTTTCACACCCCAAAAGCATACTGGAATTAGACTATGGTAATGACATTAAATTATAACAATGATTGGGATTATATTGGGAGCTCCTATGGCAGATAATTACTGACATGACTTTGCACTTGAAATAATCTATAAGATACGAATTTCCTGAGTCGATTCACAGCTTGTTGCTAGTTGCATGCATCTATGAATCTGCAACAGCAATTGTCTACAATCTGTCAAAATCCAGACAGTTTTCCCATTTTTTAAAAACATAATCCTACACACTCTCAATGTTATCAAGTGTGTTATTGCATTTACATGTGTGTGGTTTTAAACTGGGCAGTTATCAGCTGGTGCCCCAATAAATATAATGTGTAGAAACAAACCATAGAAGAAGCCGACAAACACTCAGAATATTAAATAAACTATGCAAAAAGTTCAAATAAAAGTTTCTGTACATACAAATCTAACACATCAAAAGTGAAAAAACTCCCCCCCCCCCCCCCTTCCAAAAAAAAAAAACAACGGACTGGACATACGTAACACAATCCCCCTTAAGGTAACCACTAATGGTCCATTTTCTAGCAAAAAATCGTTTGAGCGACCAGAAATTCTGATTGGAAGAAAAATCGTTCACTACACCATCAACGAACCAATCTGTGCTTCCTATCTATCACAACCAATCAAGAAAATCCAAATTATGGTTTGACAAAAATCCAGTTGGACGATTTTTTTTAATAATCGTTTATAATCCATCGTGCCCATCAACTGAGATTATTTTCAACCAATCCGATCAGAATTTCTGATTGCTGGAACGATTTTTCGCTAGAAATTGGACAGTTAGTGGCCACCTTAAGTAACAAAATGAAACCGTAGAAGGGCATTTTGCTCAGTTTATTACACATATTGTAATTACATATAATGTAATGCTGCAATAAATAATAATCAAAATTATGTAGCCTGGAAATGAAAAAATGTTTGTCCTACATTATTGTACAGGTCACACAGCATCATTGTAGATTCTGTCACATCATAAACAGTTTATGCTTTATTAATATTGTTTTTTAAAAATGTCTTAATACATTCTGCTGAATGCATGTAAAATTAATTATAAGCAGTACAATTATAAGCAATATAATTAGAATGCAGCCTTATTTGTCTGTAGACATATCTATTAATTAACTGCTGTGAATTTCCGCCACACTGAGTTATGAGAGAAGGAAACAAACCTTGTCAATATCATATAGTAGCCATGGGCTGTCATATGTGTGCAAATCCCACATGAGATGATTTCTCTACCATTGCTTATAGAACATGTCCTGTAACTGCATGCAGTGCATTTTATGCAGTTGCTGATCATACATGTGGTGTTATGGTCATGAAAGCAATTTACTTGCATGTAATGCACAGATCATGAAGGTATTGCTTCCACATAATCTGCACAGATCATGAAGGTATTGCTTCCACATAATCTGCACAGATCATGACATTTTTGATCCTCAGGGTTTTTCTAGAATCTAGACTTTTTGAGGAAGGGAGGGTTGTTTGACCTCTGTACTCGACAGAGGGAGTGATCTTGGCAATACTGATGTAAAGTATAGGCAAAGTAGGTTAGTTGGTGCTGCTCCTTTAAAAGCCATTCTGAGTGGTGAAGATATCTGTAAAGGACAAGGGGAAAAAAAGGAAGGGAAGGGGGAGAGCGCGCTCAATAGACAATTTGAGAAAACTGGTTAGCCAACCGTGGCGTAATCTCACCTGAGATTCTTGCCGATTAGCCCATATGGGTTGATCAGCTAAAGAGCTTTTGTCCCACTCAGAACCGGGGACCAGGTCTTTCCAGTGATCTTCCTCCACAAGATGTACTGGCACATATGCTTCTCCGTCCACTAAACTTCAGTCCTGGATCAGCTGTATTTCCACTCCTCGCAAATGCTACCTACCGCTGTATGCGGCCGCATTCATGCTTAGGAGTGTCTGCACAGAGGTGTCTTGGATGTGCAGGAGGAAGCAAGTTTGTGCCTAGATTACTCCACGCTGCTCTGTATGCTTTACACTTGTAAGTCACAGGCTGCAGGAGCTGTTAAAGCCAGGAGCTAGCTCAGTTTGTGTGAGGGGTAATGGCTGTGAGAAACTCCACTTTGCTCTGCGTGTCTCACACAAGCAAGCAGCAGGCAGCTGGAGAGAGGTTTGTGAGCTGACAAACAGGTGCGTGGTAGAAAAGATAAACCGCGGCTGCCGTGTAGTGTAATTTAAAATATTTATTCTAATAAACAGCGACGCGTTTCCAAAAGCTCAACGCTCTTTCATCAGGCTAAAATATTGGTTACAAAGTAACAAGTTTTAAATACATAATGTCACATGACTATTGGTATGATACAGAATGTGGCCCCCCAGGGCATTGTTGCTGCATACAGTGCACAGGTCATAAAGGTACTGTTCCTGCGTGTAATGCACAGATCAGGGAGGTAATGTTCCTGTATACATTGCACAGATCATAAAGGCACTGTTCATGCATGTAATGCACAGGTCATGAAGGTATTGCTTCTACATAATCTGCACAGCTCATGAAGGTATTGATCCTGCAGACACTGCAGAGCTCATGTAGGAACTAACTGTTCCTGTATATAGTGCACAGGATTTGAAGGTACTGATCCTGCATTCTTTGCAGAGCTCATGTAAGAACTAACTGTTCCTGCATATAGTGCACAGGATTTGAAGGTATTGCTCCTACATACATTGCAAGGATCATGAAAGCACTGTTCATCCATGTAATGCATAGGTTGTGAAGGCATCCTGCATACACTACACGGGTCATAAAATTTATTGGCTAACTTAAAAAGTATAAGAGCATCGCTAGGTATACAGAATACAATTTTTTGTTAGATTTACCTGCCAGATCGATTTTTTCCAACATGTCCGCTCTTAATTACAAGTGATTTTCCGATCGATTTTTCAATCGATTTCCACAGAAGTGAATGAAAATCATTCGGAAAATCAGACATGTCGGAAAAAATCGATCTGGCAGGTAAATCTAACAAAAAATTGTATTGTGTGTACCTACCATAAGCGTTGGGCTATTGTGCCTTCATCAGACTTGAATCCTGTATCATACATGATACAGGATTCAAGTCTGATTAATGCACAATAGCCCAAAGCTTACTCTTATTTTTTTAAGCTAGCTAATAAATGGTATCCTCCTGATTCAAAACTTCTTGCTTTTACTGTTGGCTAACAGGGTACAATACTTTACTGCTACTACAGGTCAGTCCATAAAGGCTCTGTTCCTGCGTGCAATGCTCAGGTCATGAAGGTATCCATACATTGGCCTCAATTCACTAAGCTGTAACAAACACTTTATCAAACGTTTGATAATTTACCTCACGGGTAAAATCTAATTTTGAATTAATTAAGGTGTTACAGATTTATCGAATGTTTTATCGATAAAACGTTGAATAAATCTATAACACCTTAGTGAATTCAAAATTAGAGTTTACCCATGAGGTAAATTACCAAATTTTTGATAAAGTGTTAGATAAGCTTAGTGAATTTAGGCGATTGTGATAAAACACAAAGGCATTGTTCCTGCAGGAATCTATTGGAAATTAATGTGCAGTGTATGGTAGGAATCGATTCCTTCTGTATAAATACTTTTCAGAAAGGAACTAATCATTTTGGAACATTGGGAGGAACTCTATAAGTGTATGGCCAGCTTGAGAAAGTATTTTATCCTTTTATCGGGTTTTACCGTGACATGGTTTAATTTTGCACCTGGTTTCCATACTGAATACAAAGCTCAAAATTAAAGGTTAATTAACCTATTTTAGTTCCTGGACGTAGAAATTACGTCCAGGAACCATGCGCGCTCCCGCGGCCGATCGCGCGCGTGCACGCGTGCTCCCGGCCGCGGTTCGTTAGCCAGGCAATTAGTGAATCGGGCTATGGTGGCCGATCACTGATTCCTCTCCCCCGCTGAAAAAGCGACATCATCTCTCGGAAGCTTCACTTTTTCTGGCTGTAGCGTCCCCCATACGTCTCTCTAAGCGTATGTTACGCTTAGAGTGACCTCATGTAAACAAACTCATGGCCGCCATCTTGTGGCCAAAAAGTAAAACTACAACTAAAAGTTAAAAAAAATAAAACTCCACATTTACATTATAAATCTATTGTTTACATCCCACCCTCCCAAAACTACCCAAATAAAATGTTTAATATAAAAAAAAACAAAAAACATTACAATAAAAAAAAACATGTAACTATTTACCTAAGGGTCTAAACTTTTTATATATCAATGTAAAGATGAAATGTTTCTATATTTTTTTTATTTTAAACTTGTAAATAGTGATAGATGCAAAACGGAAAAAACGCACCTTTATTTCCAAATAAAATATTGTTGCCATACATTGTGATAGGGACATAATTTTAACGGTGTAATAACCAGGACATATGGGCAAATACAATACGTGAGTTTTAATTATGGAGGCATGTATAATTTTAAAACTATAATGGCTGAAAACTGAGAAATAATACATTTTTTCCGTTTTTTTCTTATTCTTCCTGTTAAAATGCATTTACAGTAAATTGGCTCTAAGCAAAATGTACCCCCCAAAGAAAGCCTAATTGGTGGCGGAAAAAACAAGATATTGATCAGTTCATTGTGATACGTAGTGATAAAGTTATAGGCTAATGAATGGGAGGTGAACATTGCTCAAGTGAAAATGACGGAACGCGAATGGGTTAATTACTTTTTTTTTTAAAGAAAATAAAAAAACCTTTAAATTAGCCCAAAAAATGGTAATGTCTTCAACAAACAGAAAAACAAAGCATTAGCAGCATATTTATTTAAAGGAGTTGTCAGGCAAATTGTAATAAAATAAACGCTACTTACCGGGGGGCTTCCTCCAGTCCCAAGCTCCCAGGACCTCCCTCGCTCTGACATCATCGCCGGGGACCGGGTCGGAGCTTCGGAAAACGGCTGCGGGCAGAGCTGCGGCGAGGGAGGTCCTGGGAGCTTGGGGCTGGAGGAAGCCCCCCGGTAAGTAGCGTTTATTTTATTACAATTTGCCTGACAACTCCTTTAAGTATTTACAGTGGTGTGAAAAACTATTTGCCCCCTTTCTGATTTCTTATTCTTTTGCATGTTTGTCACACTTAAATGTTTCTGCTCATCAAAAAACGTTAACTATTAGTCAAAGATAACATAATTGAACACAAAATGCAGTTTTAAATGATGGTTTTTATTATTTAGTGAGAAAAAAAAACCCTCAAAACCTACATGGCCCTGTGTGAAAAAGAAATTGCCCCCTGAACCTAATAACTGGTTGGGCCACCCTTAGCAGCAATAACTGCAATCAAGCGTTTGCGATAACTTGCAATGAGTCTTTTACAGCACTCTGGAGGAATTTTGGCCCACTCATCTTTGCAGAATTGTTGTAATTCAGCTTTATTTGAGGGATTTCTAGCATGAACCACCTTTTTAAGGTCATGCCACAACATCTCAATAGAATTCAGGTCAGGACTTTGACTAGGCCACTCCAAAGTCTTCATTTTG
The DNA here is from genome assembly GCF_040937935.1 of Hyperolius riggenbachi. Lineage (NCBI taxonomy): Eukaryota > Metazoa > Chordata > Amphibia > Anura > Hyperoliidae > Hyperolius > Hyperolius riggenbachi. The sequence continues at coordinate 188,059,592 of NC_090646.1, read as the reverse complement.
TTTTTCTTCAGCCATTCAGAGGTGGATTTGCTGGTGTGTTTTGGGTCATTGTCCTGCTGCAGCACCCAAGATCGCTTCAGCTTGAGTTGATGAACAGATGGCCGGACATTCTCCTTCAGGATTTTTGGTAGACAGTAGAATTCATGGTTCCATCTATCACAGCAAGCCTTCCAGGTCCTGAAGCAGCAAAACAACCCCAGACCATCACACTACCACCACCATATTTTACTGTTGGTATGATGTTCTTTTGCTGAAATGCTGTGTTACTTCTACGCCAGATGTAACGGGACACGCACCTTCCAAAAAGTTCAACTTTTGTCTCGTCGGTCCACAAGGTATTTTCCCAAAAGTCTTGCCAATCATTGAGATGTTTTTTAGCAAAATTGAGACGAGCCTTAATGTTCTTTTTGCTTAAAAGTGGTTTGCGCCTTGGATATCTGCCATGCAGACCGTTTTTGCTCAGTCTCTTTCTTATGGTGGAGTCGTGAACACTGACCTTAATTGAGGCAAGTAAGGCCTGCAGTTCTTTAGATGTTGTCCTGGGGTCTTTTGTGGCCTCTCGGATGAGTTTTCTCTGCGCTCTTGGGGTAATTTTGGTTGGCCGGCAACTCCTGGGAAGGTTCATCACTGTTCCATATTTTTGCCATTTGTGGATAATGGCTCTCACTGTGGTTCACTGGAGTCCCAAATCTTTAGAAATGGCTTTATAACCTTTACCAGACTGATAGATCTCAATTACAGTACTTTTGTTCTCATTTGTTCCTGAATTTCTTTGGATCTTGGAATGATGTCTAGCTTTTGAGGTGCTTTTGGTCTACTTTTCTGTGTCAGATAGCTCCTATTTAAGTGATTTCTTGATTGAAACAGGTGTGGCAGTAATCAGGCCTGGGTGTGACTACAGAAATTGAACTCAGGTGTGATAAACCACAGTTAAGTTATTTTTTAACAAGGGGGGGCAATCACTTTTTCACACAGGGCCATGTAGATTTGGAGTTTTTTTTCTCACTAAATAATAAAAACCATCATTTAAAACTGCATTTTGTGTTGAATTATGTTATCTTTGACTAATAGTTAACGGTTTTTGATGAGCAGAAACATTTAAGTGTGACAAACATGCAAAAGAATAAGAAATCAGGAAGGGGGGCAAATAGTTTTTCACACCACTGTATATAGCGCGTTGTACATATTCTTTTGTCACTAACTGTCCCTCAGAAAAGCTCACAATCTAATCGCTACCATGGTCATATATCTGTATATGCATAGTGTAGTGTATGTATCGTAGTCTAGGCCCAATTTAGGTGGAAGCCAATTAACTTGTCTGTATGTTTTTGGGATATTGGAGGAAACCGGAGTGCCCAGATGAAACCCACACAGACATGGAGAGAACATACAAACTCCTTGTAGATGTTGATTCATAGCTGGGATTCGAACCAGGGACCAAGCGCTGCAATGCGAGATAGCGCTAAGCACTACGCCACCGTGCTGTACACATATGAATATACAGTATGTTTCCACTGTCAAATAATTGATTAGGTAAGTACATTAAAATGCCAGATGTTGAAACACATTAGGGAGACCTAGGCACCTGTTTAATTAACTTTCATCCTGAATTTTCTTACAGGAGATGTTTTTATACCTCATCAATAAAATATCTTTTATTACTTTTTTTTTTTTTTAAATTCAATTGTTAGATGCTGAAAAGTTATTTTTTAGATAAAATGATTGCCAGCAGAAAAGATACCACCATCTGCAATGTAAATCAGAGCAATTTTATTCATTATTTTCAATAAAGTTCCTCTTTAATAGTAGGAATTCAGATTATTAGAAATTAACGCACGGTGGCGTAGTGATTAGAGCTCTTGCTTTGCAATGCTGGGTCCGCGGTTCGAGTTCCAGCCAGGTCAACATCTGCAAGGAGTTTGTATGTTCTCCCCGTGTCTGTGTGGGTTTCCTCAGGGCACTCCGGTTTCTTCCCACATCCCTCAAAAATGTAGATAAGTTAATTGGCTTCCCCCCTAAAATTGGCCCTCAACTACGATACATACACTGCACAACACATGCATAGACATAGGACTATGGTAGGGACTAGATGGTGAGCCCCTCTGAGGGACAGTTAAGTGACAAGACAATATACTCTGTACAGCGCTGCGAAAGATGTTGGCACTATATAAATACTAAATAATAATAATAACAAAGATATGTTCTCCTTAAGCTTTAGGGAGGGTTCACACTTGTAACAGGCAGGACTTTTACCACACACCACATGCTTTAAAGTGGATCCGAGATAAACTTTTACTCATTGCATAATTGTGTTCCTTTCATATAGTTTATTTGGCATTCTTCAAGCCAAATACGTTTTTGTTTTGTTTTAATACTCTAATTCCCTGTAAACTAAACAAGCCTCGCCCACAGCTTTGCCAAAATGCCTTGGTACTCAGTCCCATGTACCAAGGGCTTATAGGAGCTCAGTCTGGGCAGGAGGAGGAGGAGGTTACTAGCCAGAGAGGAGGAGGGAGGAAGAGAGGGGAGTGAAGTTTCCACAGGCTTAGGGCTAGAGATGCAGATCAGCTTGCCTGTGTGTAACGTGACAAACAGAACATGACTCATTGTATCAAAGGAATAAATAATCATAAACTGTTGAAGCTGTTTGCAGCTAGATTTGCTGTGTAAACTATCTAAACTTTAGATAAGATATATAGACAACTTACTTGTTCTAGTTAGTTTTTCATCTTAGATCCACTTTAATGTTAATTTACAAAGTATGCTTTTTGACAAAGTAGCCAATGATTGAAAGGAATACTGTAGGGGGTCGGGGGAAAACGAGTTGAACTGACCTGGGGCTTCTAATGGGCCCCCACAGACATCCTGTGCGCAGCCACTCACCGATGCTCTGGCCCCGCCTCCGGTTCACTCCTGGAATTTCAGACTTTAAAGTCTAAAAACCACTGCGCCTGCGTTGCCGTTTCCTCGCTCCCGCTGATGCCACCAGAAGCGTACTGCGCAGGCCCAGTATGGTCTGTGCCTGCGCAGTACACTCCTGGTAACATCAGCAGGAGCGAGGACACGGCAACGCAGGCGCAGTGGTTTTCAGACTTTAAAGTCTGAAATTCCAGAAGTGAACCGGAGGAGGGGCCGGAGCATCGGTGAGTGGCTGCGCGAGCCGGGCACAGGATGTCTGCGGGGGACCATTAGAAGCCCAAGGTAAATTCAACTCGTTTCCCCCCGACTCCCCTACAGTATTACTTTAAATCAAGATAACACGTGTGCTCTGTGATGAAATGCAGCACTGTCGTAAGTTTTTTCCCCATCATTCAGAAATCGCATTGGAACGAACGAGCCCATTGATTTGCATAGCCCATGTGAGTTCTAATGCATATTTGCATGCAGGAAAAAACGCATGCAATCCTGGTAAGTGTGATCCCTGCCATCATTTCTATAAATTTCAGGAATGCTCCTACTATCCTTCATCATCATTTTCCTTCAAGTGCATAAGTATATAGGCTTAGCTAAGCTGGCTGAACATTCAATGTTGTGAAGAGGTAAGAGAAGTCTCTGGGAGACACCTCGCAGAACACAATGTTAGTATGCCTGCATTTACCTACAAGGCTGTGGAGTCGGTACAAAAATCATCTGACTCGTCAGTTTATGAAACCACCGGCTCCAAGTACCCATAATTGCTCTGACTCCTTGACTCCTTGACTCCACAGCCCTGTTTACCTATACACAAGATTACTGTCTAATGCAGAATAAAATGGTCATACCAGCGGCCATCATATATATGTGCACTTGTACGGTAGATTGAAAGCTTGCAATTCAGAATTCAACTCTCAATTGTCACAAGCAGCCGGAATGTTTCACTTTTACTTCAGTCTGTCTGCCATCATCAGTGGCTAACATTATAAAACATTCATGCAAAAGTTTCAATGGCAATATTATTAAAGATGAGGAAACTGTCAGCCTGTGGCAAACTTCATACTACAGAGCAAACTATTCTAAATAATTGGTGCTCAAGCAGTTATGTTTATGATATGATATGTGGCGATGTGTGTTCTGCAGTAAGGAAATGAGAAAATGATTTGACAGCCTCATAAAGCCAGAGCTCTCACATAAAAGAGAGCCTGTCCTATCAGGGAGTAAGGATTAGCATATGGAAGGTGCAGTTAATCCTGCTGACCCCAGTGCACGGTTTCCTGAGAGAACACACCTGCTCTAGAATGACAAATGTCAGGAATACTGCAGACTTCATATGCCATCAGCTGATAATGTTCTTCTTCACCGCTGTGAAAATACAACATTTACAGCCACTGTTCAGGAAAAGTAAACACATTAATACTGATGGATGTCTTAGTGGAGTTATTTTATACTACAGTTATCATTTTCAAATCCTAAGTTCATTTAATAAAACCCACTTTCTACCCAGTTTATTTTGCCTTGTTCACATTAATTGCCCCCAAAGCCTTTAGTGGCCTGGATAGCAGACAGTATAATAGTCCATATCCACTCTTTCATTTCTGGGGTACAGCTCCCATGTTCCACAAAAGTGAATGGAGACTTGACCAAAAGTAGAGACTGCAGATTTCATTCCTGTAGTGTGACAGCACAGGCAGGCTGTGGCACTAAGCTGTGAGGAGTAGGACTATTTTCAAAGTGTTACACTTTACTACTATAATGCAATATAATGCCAGGCAGCAGTCACATAGGGTGAGTGGAGGGAGCAGGAAATGGGTGCTAATGTTAAATCTGCTCATTAATCTATTTCTCCTCTCCTGCATCGTTTGTCCACTGTGATCAATGGAATTCTCTGTCCTCCATTTTGAACATGGCCGTTACCCCATAACAATATAATTCCTGGTCAGTACAATGTTAAACTGTAATATTACCCACTTGAACCATAGGGAAACATGGACATTACCTTGCTCATCTGTTGTCCTTTCAGTTATAAATGACAGCAACTGATATAAACCTGGCAGCAACTGACAGCTATTGATATATTTCAGTTCTGACAAAATCTTGTCAGAAATGGAAGGAATCGTTGCAAGAAGAAAATAATAATCGTTTTACGAATAACAATAATATTACTTGGTTCAGATTCACTTTAACCATTTACCGACATTCTAACGTATTAAAACGTCATGCTTACCGCTATTAATACGTCGCGCATTCCCGCCGCTGCTACCGCCGTGTGTGCGCCGCTACCGCCGCTGTTTCCGGCGGGATCCCATGCTGGGTGATTGGGGAAGAAGACCGAACGGTCCTCTACCCAATCGCAGTGCCTGGAGTGAATGGACGTGACCGCGAACAGCGGCTACGTCCATTCACATAAACAGGAAATGTAACAATTAAATAAAGTGTGTAAAAAAAAAAAAAAAGTGAACACTTCCTATAACGAGTGTTCACTAGCGCCATCTTGTGGCCAAAAAGTATATTACATCTACAAAATACATACATTTTCAAGTACATACACTTCATTAATAAAATTACACTTACAACCCCCCCCCCCCCCCCCCCCCCCTAAAAAAAACACTTGTAAAAAAAAAATCAGCTTACAAAAAAAATAGTTGCCTTAGGGACTCAGCTTTTTTAATCTATATTTTATGGGGGGAAATTAATTTTAATGTATGAGGGCTCGTTTCCACTATAGCGAATCCGCATGCGGGCACTGCATGCGGATTCGCATAGTCAATGTAAGTGGATGGGGGTGTTTCCACTTGTGCGGCGGCGGGAGCGTTTTTCGGTGCGGCAGAAATCTGCACGGCAGAGCCGTCAGATTTCGCATGCGGGAGGAATGCGGGCGAATCGCCGCTAATGCATTTAATAGGGAAATCGCATGCGGCTTTGTCATGCGGATTTCCCCGCGATTTCGCATGGTTTGCTATGGAGCTTTACTCCAGCAGTGACATGGTAAAATTCACCTGGCTCCTTGCCATGCGAAATCGCATGCAAATCGCGGCTAAATCCGCATGTGGAAACGCAGCCGCATGCGATTACTTCTGCGGTGGAATGCAGGCGATTCCGCACCGCAACAGTGGAAACGAGCCCTTACATAGGGGCTTGTAATTATGGCCAGAACAATAAAAAACAGAACAGAAAAATAACTTATATTTCAAAATAATATACTGTCGCCATACCTATATGTGATAGGGACATAATTTAAACGGTTTAATAATCGGGACAACTGGGCAAATAAAACGTGTTTGTTTTATCCACAGGAGAATGTTTAATTTTAAAACTATAATGGCTGAAAACTGAGAAATAATGTTTTTTTTTTCTTTTTTGTCTGTTTTTCTCATTAAAACTAATTTAGAATATAAAAAAATTCTTAGCAAAATGTACTATCCACAGAAAGCTTAATTGGTGGCGAAAAAAACGAGGTATAGATAATTTTCTTGTGATAAGTAGTAACAAAGTTATTAGGGAATAAAATGGAGGAGCACTGACAACGAAATATTGCTCTGGTCCGTTAGGATAAAAACCCTTGGGGGTGAACTGGTTAAGTTGGCTGAGGCGGCCAGTAACGACTGTCAATCAGGTGTGTGTACGGCACTAGACAACCCCCGATGTCCAGCCCACGAGCAATCCGCTGGACGGATCTACTCAACCCCAATGAGGATGATCCCCCTGATGATCTCATTGTTTGTGCCACTCCCCTACCAGCAGCGTGACATCACGCATGCACTGCTCGTCCCCCCTCCCCCCACATAGCAACACATAATAACATTGCGCGTCGTCAATTGTGTGTGCAGCAGGGTTCAACGATGTTGCCCAAGGGGATCATGTGCTGATCCCTGACGGACGACATCTGTTGTCTATGTGTACGATTGCAGGTTGCGATAATAATTTAATGCCCGCTACTCATTTGGTGTTGGTACAATTAAAATTGCCATGCTCTCCTTGTACATGACAGTTTTACCAGATTTGAAATAGGGCCATTGGGCCTTATGTAATTAAACCACATTCCAAATTATGATGCAAATTATGTTTCCCTCTGATATTCTTAAATAGTGGATGCAATCGGCAGTCAGCAAGAGCTGGATTATCCACCAAGCATCAGAAGCAGTTGCTTTGATCTAGTAAAAGCTCATGGGCCCTTGGCCCCAAAACAAGATTTATTGCCCCTGTTCATGTAACTCTTTATGGTCCGTTAAAGGACACCCAAGGCGAAAATAAACTAATGAAATCAACAATTGTATCTTCCTTCTCCTAAAAATGACTTTTAAGATATTCCACAGTTGTATTTTATGTTCTTATGTATTATGGTCTTTATGTATTGTATGTTATGTCTACTTTTTAAGTTTTAACTGTTTTATTGTGTTTGCTCAATGACACATTCATTAAAATATGCCAGAGCTAAAATCTATGAACTGTTGAACCTTTTTATCTCTTTCCTGCTCTCAGAAGCCATTTTCTGCTAGGAATATGTTTTATAGTTGGAATTTCTTATCAGTGAGGGTGACGCTGTAGTCACTTCCTGTCTGAGTTAGGACTGAGTCAGCCACCTACATACCTGATATTTAACTATTTCAGGCAGAGAAAGAAATAAAGGAACACAGCATAGTTTTTTATGTGCTAGGCACTGTACATAGTCATGTCTATCTCATCATGTCACATGTCACCTCGGGTATCCTTTATCAACAAAGTCTGCAGGAATGCTCTCTGTAACATAGATAAGACACATGCAAACAGTGTATCTCTCCCTCCTGCATCCTCCTCCCTCTCCTTAAGGTGGCCATACACTGGTCGATTTGCCATCAGATTCGACCAAAAGATAGATCCCTCTCTGATCGATCAGAGAGGGATCGTATGGCCACCTTACTGCAAACAGATTGTGAATCGATTTCAGCCTGAAACCGATCACAATCTGTGGAGCTGCCTCTGCTACCGCACCCCCCGCCCCCATACATTACCTGTTCCTGCTGGCGCGAGTCCTCTGGTCCACCGCTGTCTTCTTCTCCACCTGGTCCCGCATCTTCGCCGCATCGGCTCCCGGCTGGCATCTTCTCCCATCACCTTCCGCATCACACATCCGGCATTCGCGTATAACTTTCTGTCACCATCATATATTTTTTGCTTCAGGATGCTCCAAAGGTTCTTATTATGATAGACGTCAAGGGAGGATGAGGGCCACACTATGAGTTTCTCTTTATGCTGATAGCCTATGGTGCAGAGGCATTACCTGCAGCATGAGCTGGTGCATTGTCATGTATGAAGATGATTTAGTCACGGAAAGCATGGTTCTTCTTTAAGTGCCATGGAAAAAAGTGGACAATCAGAAACTCCACATACTTTTCAGAAGTCATTTTCACACCTTCAGGGACACTAAAGGGGCCGACCAGCTCTCTCTCCATGATTCCGACCCAAACCCTGACTCTGCTACCTTCTTGCAGATGTCCCAGCCTTGCTGTGACACGGTGGCCATCCACCAACATCCACCACTCCATCCATCTTGACCATCCAGGGTCCATCCACCTTGCTGTTCACAGGACTCCAGAGGCACCAGCAGCTTCAAATACCTGTTTGCTGCATTGTTAAGGCATTTTAGCACCTGCTCTCTTTATCTGATAGATTTGTTTGGCAGAACCGTTCCTCATTTTGCTTTTCTCTGCACAATCCCGTGTGGGCTCTGAGTCAGCCACAAATCTTTCCACAGTGCGATGATCATGCTTAAGTTTTCCTGAAATATAAAAGTTTTCATACCTTGTCCAAGGCATTCAACTATTTCACACTTTTCAGCAGCAGAGAGATCATTTCTGAAAATGGTGGTTTGCTTAATAATGTGGAACACCCTTTTTTTTGTAGTTTTTCCTTTAATCGGGGTCACCTGGCAAACTAGTTATCAGAAGTGTCCGACATTGATTTCAGTGATAAAAAGAGCCCTGAGACATAATATCATCCATGCGTTTAATTGAAAAAGCAAATATTTAATCTTTATGACACTTAAATACAAATTTCATAATCATTTGGAACACAGTGTACATTTTCTCCTGAGTTTTCTCCTAAGAGAAGGGATATTTTTTCATCTTCCACATCCTCCACAAAGTAACCTTTCAGCACTTTGATATTTCTGTAATACCTACTTTTTTGGCACCTTTGCAATTGCAAAGTTATTTTGAGCATTTTCTTGCTTGTTGGGGTCTTTAAAGGGTATTTTATAGATAATGGTGAGAAAATTCAAGAGTAAAATTAATTGCATAGGGGCCATTATATCCCATTATTGTGGGAATGAGCGGGACACAAAATGTAAAGATAAAAAGAGATTGAAAAGACATTTTACCTTATATATTTTATATTTACTTGACAAAAATAAATTACATTAGTACTAAGTAAAATAATTGAACATTATACATTCACTTAAAGATTTTTAAGAGTTATTGGCCTCAATTCACTAAGCTTTATCAAACACTTTATCAAACGTTTGATAATTTACCTCATAGGTAAAATCTAATTTTGAATTCACTAAGGCGTTATATATTTATCTAAATGTTTTATCGATAAAACGTCCAATAAATCTATAACACTTTTGTGAATTCAAAATTAGATTTTACCCATGAGGTAAATTATCAAACGTTTGATAAAGTGTTTGATAAAGCTTAGTGAATTGAGGCCATTAGGTGTGGTTAAAAAGGACGTGCCTCTGATTCATCATGAAAAGAAAATGTACAAGACACAGAAATGTCCTACAAAATCAAACATAGTAGAGCAGATAGAGATGCTAGATACACCTTACTAGAATGGGTGGATTGTAAAAATCACTGAAGTCAGTATAGTAGCACTTTTTATCGTTATACATGGTAACGTCTATTAAAAAGAGTTTACAATTAAACAAACAAACAAAAAAAAACACTCAGTCTTTCAGTGCTCATCTTACTAAAGAGTTCAAGAAATACCTAATTCGGGAAGCTTGAAATGTAAGTACAGGATGCAAGTGTCACATGCTAGGTCACAAGTATAGCCTATTTTTTGTGCAGCTTGCAAATCAGTCAGGTGTGGTTCTGTTCTGCTTTATGTCACCTGCAACTGTGGATTTTAGTACAAAATACCCTTTATGTCCCCAGTAGCATAACGCAGCACACAAACGTATATAGGCACTTAGACGAGCACAACCTATATGCTATTGTGGCCAGTGACTGTGGGCCTACAGCCCGGGTTTCTAGGAAAGCTGTTACGTGTACATAGAACCTGGATATATTTCCTTGGCATTTAAGAGAAAAAGAGAGGAAATACCAAATCAATTAAATGCTTCTAACCACATTCTCTCATTAAATTTTCCCTGACGTGAGAAGTCTTTCATCTGTTCAATATGAATCACTCACTGTATGCTATGATAGCGCTGTGCACTCATTCACATAGTCAATTAAAGTCAAGTAAAAAAGGCAGGAAAGCAAGGAACGAATGCGAGTACACAATTATTCATCACCTGCTACCATCATAAATTAAACTTCATTACGAGAAGGACAACTGAGGGAGTTCTGAATTGATTTGGTGTTAAACACAGTAAATAACCCCAACCCCTTCCATTTTGGTCATCAATTCGCTAGACAGAAAATACCAAGATAGGGTGAGTGATGTTGGCATTCATCACTCAGTGGCATATATTAATTCTCAAGATAAAGTGATTAAAATATCTTGAGCTCAAGATGACGCATGAAAGATGCAGCAATAAGCTATCATAACACAACATCAGCGCCAGAGCCATAACTTATTTCTTAAGAAAGAGAAAAGTCTTCATACATGACTGATTTAGAAGCTGATTTAGAAGCTGCAAAAACAATAGGCTTTACTTGTGACCTAACATGTGACAGTTGCATCCTGTTAAAGTTTTTAGAATGCAGTGAAAAAGACAACTACACTCTAGGGTGCTTAGAAACATTAACATGGTTACTGTAGGCCAATCTAATTTCAATCTTTGAGCACCAGGAGGCATCTTTGGTCAGCTGGTATCATGAGGCTAAGCCTTTTATATTCTATATTTTTTTTGTTCAGGATAAGCCAAAGATATCGGATGGCATTTTCTATGTAAATATCTAAGCAGTATTTCCATCCTTGTGGCTTGAGTACCCTTACATAATTCTCAATCTTTAATCACTTTTAGGACTACAGCCACCTTTTACAAATCTCGACAATTGGAAATTATCAAATGGTGAAACAATATTGGGTCAAAATGTATCTTGTGCAAAAACAACATGTCAATGAGCTCAATAGTTCCAATGGTTTAGATTGTGGAAACCTGGCAAAAAGTATGTGGAGGTCCACAGCTCCCTTATTGATGGTGATGCCACTTATCCCACTAGGACCAACAGGACACCTTGGGAAGTGGGATGCATAAAACAGCATCTTCTCATTTGTTAAATGTGCACTTAATTGGCCTCAGAGGAAGCTGTTATTGTGAAATGGTTGTCCAGTAATGTACATTTATATGGAATTGTGCATGGACATTTGAATTCTATGAGTTGATACCTGTACTGTACTTAACTGTCAGTGTAATAGGTAGCTCAATAGTGCCTGACTTTCTTTTCTTCTTGTTAAAGTTCCTTTTTAACCATTTCAGCTGCCCGGATGTAATCCTCATGTCCAGGCGGCTGCTCTGCTGCGGTGCCGCGCATTGGCACGCTCCCGCGCAATCGCGGGCACGCCCCCATGTCCCCGTGCTGTCCCCCGGTAGCCCTGGGATCAGTGAACGGGAACATGGTTCCCGATCACCGATCCGTGTCCCCAGCAGAAAAAACGAAGCTCTTTTACTAGAGGCTTCAGTCTTTCTGTTTCCCCGTCCTCCTTGTGCTTCCAGTTAGCGAGAAGCACAAGGAGAAAAAAAACTCAAGGTGGCCATCTTGTGGCCAAATAGTAAAACTACATCCACATACATTTAACATACCAATTTAAACATGTTATAACATTAAAAATTAACTGTTTATTTCCCAACACCAAAAAATTACCCAAATAAAATTTTTAATGAAAAAAAAAATTACAATTAAAAAAAAAAACAAAAAAACCCCAAAACATAAATAGTTACCTAAGGGTCTGAACTTTTTAAATATGCATGTGAAGGGGGTATACTACGAACAGATTTTAAATTATAAGCTTGTAAATAGTGATGGACGCAAAACTGAAAAAATGCACCTTTATTTCCAAATAAAATATTGACACCATACATTGTGATAGGGACAAAATTTAAATTGTGTAATAACCGAGACAAACGGGCAAATAACATACATAGGTTTTAATTATGGTAGCATGTATTATTTTAAAGCTATAATGGCCGAAAACTGAGAAATAAATGATTTTTTTTTTCAATTTTTTCTTAATATTCCTGTTAAATGCATTTATAAAAAAAATAATTCTTCGCAAAATGTACCACCCTAAGAAAGCCTAATTAGTGGCGGAAAAAAACAAGATATAGATCAATAAATTGTGATAAGTAGTGATAAAGTTATTAGCGAATGAATGGGAGGTGAAAATTGCTCTGATGCATTAGGTGAAATGTCCCCGCGGGCTGAAATGGTTAAAGGACCTCTGTCGCAAACATCTTAAAATTTAAAATATATGTGAACATATACAATTAATAAGTACGTTTCTTCCAGAAAAAAATGAGCCATAAATTACTTTTCTCCTATGTAGCTGTCACTTACAGTAGGTAGTAGAAATCTGATAAAACTGACAGGTTTTGGACTAGCCCATCTCCTCATGGGGGGTTCACAGAGGAAGGAGAAAAGTAACCGGCAGTATAAATGCTCTTTTATTCTTCAATCATCCATTACAGCCATTATTGCAACGTTTCAGAGTAACAGCAACTCCTTTATTAAGCTAGGCTGTAAGTCAAATGCATTTGACTTACAGCCTAGCTTGATAAAGGAGTTGCTGTTACTCTGAAACGTTGCAATAATGGCTGTAATGGATGATTGAAGAATGAAAGAGCATTTATACTGGATGGTGCCGGCTACTTTTCTCCTTGCACTGTATTGGCCCAGGAGTGCTGCCGGGTCTTAGCCACGGCACATGATCTGTTTGATTGGAGTGGTGCCTCACTATCTTTGCTAACATGGGGGGTTCACAAGGATTTCTTTATTTTTAAAATGCACTTCCTGAATGGCAGTTGCTCTGTCCAACTGCCAAAAAAGTGTGCAGCGAGCAGGGAGGCTGGCCAGCATCTTTGTATAAATCTTTTTCAGGGAGTGTCTTTATAAAGAATAAAAGTCTTGCTGAGAATCCCCTATGGAGAGATGGACTAGCCCCCCCAAAAAAAGTCGGTAATGTCAGATTTCTACTACTTACTGTAAGCCACAGCAACATAAGAGAGAAGTAATTTATGGCTCATTTTAGTAAGAAATGTACTTCTTATTTGTATGTGTTTTAAATTTTAAGATTTTCGCGACAGTTTCTTAAAGGGGTTCTTTCGCGAAAAAAGTAGGCAGTTAAAAAACGTGACAGATGACAGGTTTTGAGCCAGTCCATCTTTTTAAGGGGGATTCTCAGGGCTTTCTTTGTTTTCAACAGTGCGTGGGTATGCTCTGTGGTACTGTTGTTTCTACTCTGTGAGGGGTTGGAGCTGGATCTTTTGGAGGAGAAGTGTAATGGAGTAGTGTGTGAAAAGTCCCCACAGAGAGGAGACTGCAAACATAGAGAGGCAATGTAGAGCTTTACACTTTGAAGAGGGACTCTGGACTAAATAATTAATCATGGGAAACTGTAGACTGGCCATACACCTGTATATATGCATATGAGAAGATTGCACCCTAAAGTCGGTTTTATGCCTGATTCAGAGTTTCGCTTCTATTGGCCACACAATAGATTCTGACAGCTCTATGGCTACGAACTGGAATATCTCCAATGAAAAGATATTTATGGACAGATATTTCACTTACAGCTAGTGGTTGCTAATGGCAACCATACACCTGCAGTAGCAAACGACACAGTGAAAGGGAAGTTAATTTTATGACTTAGTGGGCTCGATTCAGTAAACGGTGCTAACCCAGTTAGCACGCCTAAACACTTTGGGTGTGTTAACTAGGGTGCTAACTAGGTTAGCACCGTTTTCCAAATCAGTCCGCGCGCAAAGTACCGCATGCGAAACGTCACATCGCGATGGCCCGATAACGTCGCATTGGATGCGATTTTAACGTTGCATGCATGCGACTTTAACGTCACATGGGTGCGACGTTGAGGTCGCATCCAATGCGACGTTATAGGGCCATTAGGTGCAACATAATGCGACGTTTTGCGTGCACGCATTTTAATGCACGAACAGCTGGTTTAGGCGTGAAGAGGCGTGTTAAGTAGGCGTGCTAACACTTAGCACTGTTTACTGAATCGAGCCCATTGTGACTTGTTGCAAAAATAACTTCAGTCAGTTTTAAATAACTTTCAGATGCAATATGGGAAGAAGGTGAAAAACTTTTTCAGTTTTCAGTGTTATGCATTATTTTCCATGGTTACATGTAAGCTATTGTTTTGAATTTTACCCTGAAATGATACATTTTCACGAACCCTGTTACTAAAGAAAAGTTTTCCCAGTATTGAACTATAATTGTTACAGTTTTTTTGCTTCCATGAAATATGTTTTATAAAGAAAGCAACTGGTGTATATCTTCTTTACGATTGGTGAAAGGGAACAGTGAAGATACACCCTACATCAGTACTATTACACCATCACCATGTGGTTAAATAAACACAGAGCTTTTGGAGAATTGTGCAAGTCTGTCACCTTAAATGATCTCACTTGAGTATCCTACTTATGAGTAATGTTTAATGTTTTTATTCATGTAGTGTTCTACAAACAGGCATGAGCTATCCATTAGAGGGAGATTTATATATTCACTCATTTATCTTTATAAATCAATACATAATTGAAGACTGACATGGTTTTGATAAGTTCTTGATTGCTGCTGTATAGTGCAATGTTTATGTGTACTTAACTGATCTACCATTTGTTCAGCCTTCTAAACCATTAAGTGCTTGAGGGGCTGATAATGATTAAGTGCTTGGCTAATTGGTTTGGCTGACTTTGGTTTTAGCTTTTCTATTAGTGATATGAAGTCAGGGGTGCTGTAATTAGACAGTGTTGCCTTTTGACATGTAACTAACCAAAAAATAATACTTTTAAAGCAAACCTAAGCCCATATCTGCAGACTATTAAAGTGAACCAAGTAGATTTTATAGAAGAATGCAGCCATACCAAAGTACTCAAGGCAAGGCTGACTTATAGTTTGTGGTCTAGAGCAGAACATTAGTGCAGCATGTACCTCTCGTTTATACATGATTAATCGTTTTTAAATTCCAAAACTAATATTGAAGTGAGGGAAGCACTTGCAAGAGAGGAGCAGCTGTAATGGGAGAAGGTACTGCTCTACAATTAGGTTGTAAATTAAAATGGGGGCTGTAAACAGTATGGAGGAGTTTCTGCACATAAAGGGTGGCTACTGTACAAGGATGAGGTGGAAGGGAAGGCAGAAGACAGAAGGCAAAAAGAATACATCTTTCCCAGTCTTCTGATGGCATTAGCTAGGAAAATAGCAATCCTACTAAGAAGGAACTGTGCAGATGATTCTCGAGGCATGGTTACCCGAGAACAAAAACATGGGGAACAAGCAGGCTCTAATGGAAAGATAACAAGATGTGGGTCTCATTGGACCCAGCTTAGAGGGCATTTAATTGACTAGTTTGGGAGTGTTTTATTCTCAAGAGGCTATGATCATGGTCCTATTGATATAATATATTGAATACAGTGTAGCTAGATGCATTTTAATCCTTCTTACTGGTCATCTGAGGTTGGTCACGTAGTGCTAGGATCTCACCAATTTTCTTTAGCATTCTTGGGCATTCATCATGTTGTTTTTATGCACTTAATTGGCTCCTGTCCACTTTTTTTCCTAGCCATCCCATTTCCTGTTTTACTACTTCCGATATCCCTTCCTCGCCATCTTTTAGTATTTTCTACTTAACACTTTGCCCCAAACCCCTTCCCTCACATTCCTTTCTGTTTATACGCCCTTGACATTCCAAGTAATTGATTGCACAAAGCATTTCAAGGTACATCTAAACGTGTCTGAGGGTATATGTGGGTATTTGGATGTATAGATGGGGAAGTGAAAGGAAGATATATTAGTGGGAGCCTGAAGTGCGACTTACCCAGAAGAGTGTCGGTCAGTGCATGGTGGAAAACAGGATCTTCCAGATCCTGCAACTCACAGCAGCTGAATAAAACAAAAGCTCTGGTCCTGGAGGAGAATTGAATAGTGAGGTGGATGAGTCCTGAAGGGAAGGGGTTACATTCTCTCATACTGCTGCCACTTTATATACATTCCTCTGGTGTGAAATAAACCTTGTTGAACTATTGTGAGCTGGCATGCATGCTAATATGCATAGCGATGACAACATAAATGCATTCACAGAGATAAATGAGCAGCATTGGCACTGAAATTGCAGTCTACAACAGTCTGGAAGGATTGCTTTTCTAGTGGCAGCCACTAGGAAAGAAATGGTGAGGGCTTTACTAACACAAGCCTTTAATACCACTGTTTATTAACCACCAGAACAGAGACTGTGACAGCAGCTGATCTGAAGCATCTTATATTTGTCTGAATGAGCATCTGACCACCAAATTACAACTTTATCTTTCTTGGAGTATCAGTGCACCTCTCTCGATAGTAAGACATATAAGCATTTGCTCCACTTGGGAAGTGTGATACAAGAAAGGTGGCATGTATAGGTGGGGGCAGGTTAGCTTAACCACAATATATAGCTTGAGTGCTTTACCATTCTGTGCACCCAACATGGTCCACAGTATGGCCAAAGATTTTGTCAATGACCCATTTACAAGATACATAATTTGCATTCAGGTTAGAATTGTTACCATCTCATTGAACATCTAATCTGACCAGCGAAGACCCCCACCTTTAGCTACCAGAAATGGTAATGGACAATGCCTAGAACTCTGTACATCCCTTGGTGGAGGTGGGGGGGCACCTTATTTTTCTATGTACTTGGGGAGATTGTATTTAACCATAACCATATTAATCCTTAATAACCGCTGAAATAAGCTATCAGACACATAGTGAATGGATTGGTTTTGCTGACCATAAAGTGTAGCAAATGGAAGGAAGTGGGTGGAGTCAAGTAGTGTGTCTGTGTCGGGGAGTGACAGCTAATCACCTGCTGGGCAATACTCACACACCTGGCAGCTGTCTGTTCTTTTAAATGGATTCTGGATTATGTGACTAACCTTTCAAAGGGATTGTCTTCGGAACAGCTGCACCAAATATTAAACACTGTGTGAGTAATGGCTTTCAGTTTTGCTAACAATGAAACATTTGGGAGTTTGAAGTACATTTACACAGTCGACTTTGGTAGCCAGAACTCATCATTCTTGTTTGCTCTGGATGATAATTCGCTCTCTGTACATATTACTACTGCAATGGATTCACTTGGACATTTTGGCTGACTAATGTAATGTTTTCTCTATAACAGCTCACAGTTGCATGCCTCCTGCTCACCCTGCCCTCTCCAAATGACATATTACATGCTGGTTAGCAGAGAGCCATAGCAAGCATGTCTGTACATATTGTCACCTAAAGTGATTGTAAAGGATCACTCCATGTCAAAAGTGTAACTGCATACAACAGTAGACATCAGGAAAGGAAGTGAAGGAAATTAGTAAAAACCTGTCAAAGGTTCTAACACTAATGGTTGTCACAAGAGGGATTAAACTTTCTACCCCTTCATAGGATCATCTCTGCAAACTTCCGACCACACTGCACACACAGCCTAAAGGTGGCCACTAACGATCCAATTTCTAGCGAAAAATCGTTTGAGTGATCAGAAATTGTGATCGGAAGTGAAATCATTCACTACACCATCAAGGAACCAATCTTTGCTTCCTATCAATCACAACCAACGAGAAGATCCAAATTTTGGTTTTGACGAAAATCTAATCAGACGATTTTATAATCGTATGTAATTGATTGTGCCCATCAACTGAGATTATTTACAACCAATCCGATCAGAATTTCTGATCACTCAAACGTTTTTTCGCTAGAAATTGGATCGTTAGTGGCCAAATCGTTTGAGTGATCAGAAATTCTGATCGGATTGGTTGTAAATGATCCAATTTCTAGCGAAAAATTGTTCGAGCAATCAAAAATTCTGATCAGGTTGTAAATAATCTCTGTTGATGGGCACAATCAATTACATACGATTATAAAATCATTGTCGTCCGATTAGATTTTCGTCAAACCAACATTTGGATTTTCTTGTTGGTTGTTATAGATAGGAAGCAAAGATTGGTTCGTTGATGGTGTAGTGAACAATTTCACTTCCGATCAGAATTTCTGATCACTTGAACGATTTTTCGCTAGAAATTGGACCTTTAGCATGCAGAATATGAAAAGATCTCTGCACCGTAAGGGCAGCTGCATTGTGGTTGGTTCCTTCCCTTTCCAGCACAGTATCTAGTCCCTGGGGTTTTGCCTCACAGCACTTGGGGTTTCCCCTGCAAGCCTGGACTAGCAGCCAGCATCCTGTACACAATGCTGATGTCAGATTCATGATGTTGGTGCATACTATGCTGGAGAGCGGATCTTCACCTTTCTGCTCTGGGAAATCTAAAACATGCTATTCAACCTTGCTACGTCTGTTTTTATGTAATACTAGTAGACATTAACGTGGCCTTCCTTCCACTTGTTGCCTCATATGTTTTTTTTGTTTTAATAGCATAGTTATCATTGTTGCGTAGGTAGGTCCCAGCTGCCCATGTAGGCATACACGGTGGCGTAGTGGTTAGCGTTCTCGCCTTGCAATGCCGGGTCCCCGGTTCGAATCCCAGATAGGTCAACATCTGCAAGGAGTTTGTATGTTCTCCCCGTGTCTGTGTGGGTTTCCTCCGGGTACTCTAGTTTCCTCCCACAGCCCACAAACATACAGAAAAGTTAATTGGCTTCCCTCTAATTTGGCCCTAGATGATGATATATACATGACAACACGATACATACATAGACATATGACTATGGTAGGGATTAGATTGTGAGCCCCTCTGAGGGACAGTTAGTGACCAGACAATATACTCTGTACAGCGCTGCGTAATATGTCGGCGCTATATAAACAGGCTCGGACTGAGCTGGCGGGAGCTCGGGATTTTGCCCGGTAGACCCCTTACTTACAGGGCCCTGGGGGCCCCGAGCACTGTAGGAGGAGCGAGGAGTCACAGCCAGGCAAAGCGCAAGGAGGAGGAGCAAGGGGGGGGGCAGTCTCCCCCCCCCTCACCTGGGGGGCCCCCTTCCATGCAGCCTGCCCTGCCCGAATGACTTCCTATAACAACAGACCTCAGATTGCGGCAAAAGCAAAGTGACAGGCCGCATACGCTATCCGCACTGAACATATTCCAAATGCGGAAGTGATGTCATTCACCTCTGACGTCACTTCCGCATTTGGACTACATTGAGTGTGGATAGCGTGTGCGGCCTGTGACTCTGCTGTCGCCGCAATCTGAGGTCTGTCACTATGAGAAGAGGATCGGGGACAGGCTGCGGGGACCAGTCGCCGCGAGATCTGAGGTCTGTACTGCACCCTGCCCCAGCACAGCACCTTGCCCCAGCACAGCACCTTTCCCCAGCACTGCACCCTGCCCCAGCACAGCACCCTGCCCCAGCACAGCACCCCTGCCCCAGCACTGCACCCTGCCCCAGCACTGCACCCTGCCCCAGCACTGCACCCTGCCCCAGCACAGCACGCCTGCCCCAGCACTGCACCCTGCCCCAGCACTGCACCCTGCCCCAGCACAGCATACCTGCCCAAGCACAGCACCCCTGCCCCAGCACAGCACCCCTACACAGCATCCTGCCCCAGCACAGCACCCTGACCCTGCTGCCGCACCCTGCCCTAGAACCCTGCTGCTGCACCCTGCCCCAGCACCCTGACCCTGCTTTTACACCCTGACCCTGCTGCTGCACCCTGCCCCAGCACCCTGACCCTGCTGCTGCACGCTGCCTCAGCACCCTGACCCTGCCCCAGCACACTGCTCCAGCACCCTGACCCTGCCCCAGCACCCTGACCCTGCCCCAGCCCCCTGTCACAGCTCCCTGCACTGCACCCTCCCCTAGCACCCCGTCCCTGCACCCTGCCCCAGCTCCCTGTACTGCACCCTGCCCTAGCACCCTGTCCCTGCACCCTGTCCCAGCACCCTTTCCCTGACCCTACACCCTGCCCAGCCTGCACACTGCCCTAACCAGCACCCTGTCCCTGCACCCAGCCACCAACCTGCACACTGCCCTAACCAGCACCCTGTCCCTGCACCCATCCTGCACACTGCCCTAACCAGCAACCTGTCCCTGCACCCATCCTGCACACTGCCCTTACCAGCACCCTGTCCCTGCAACCATCCTGCACACTGCGCACCCTGTCCCTACACCCATCCTGCACACTGCCCTAACCTGCACCCTTTCCCTACACCCATCCTGCACACTGCCCTAATCTGTACCCTGTCCCTGCACCCATCCTACACACTGTCCTAAACAGCACCCAGCAAGCACCTTGCACCCAGCCAGCAATTGGGGGTCCGCTATGGCTACCTAATATCTATGGGCACATATTTCTACCTAATACTGATACCTATAGGCACATAGCTATCTAATTCTATTATTTGGTGAACATGGGTGTTTAATTTATGTATCCAGGGTGGACTTGGCTACTAAATTGTTTTATCTTGAGGCATCTGTCTATGCAATTTGTTTATTGTGAGGCACCTGACTACTTAATTATTTTATCTGGTTGACTGTTACAACTATTTTTATTGGGCAGCAACTTGATTAATTAATTATCTGATGGCATGTGACTACTTGATGAATTATCTGATGGCATGCGATGACTTGATGAATTATCTGATGGCATGTGACTACTTGGTGAATTATCTGATGGCATGTGACTACTTGATGAATGATTTGATGGAATGAGACTACTTGGTGAATTATCTGATGGCATGCGACGACTTGATGAATTATTTGATGGCATGAGACTACTTGATGAATTATCTGATGGCATGCAATGACTTGATGAATTATCTGATGGCATGAGACTGCTTGATGAATTATCTGATGGCATGCGATGACTTGATGAATTATCTGATGGCATGCGATGACTTGATGAATTATCTGATGGCATGTGATTACTTGATGAATCATATGATGGCATGCCACTTAATGTATGTATACAGGGCCCATTTGGCTACTGAATTATTTTTTTTTGACGCACCTGCCTATTTATTTTGTTCATTGTAAGGCAACTCTCTGTCAATAGCACCGCTACTTATTTTGTGTATGCTGCGCGCGCCGCATGTGTCCATCTCCCTGTTATGAACTGCCCTCAGAAGTGCTCTCAATCTATTCCCTACCATAATCTAATGACTCCTAACAACTGATGTATTTATATAGTGCAAAATTTCTGTAGTACATGCGTGAGTGAGCTCATAATGGTGGGAGGCGATCCCGCGTCATGCGCGTGTGTGTGTGGGGGGGGGGGGGGGGGGGGAGGGGAGGCAGGCTGAAACTTTCCTGGTGGGCCTTTAGTGTCCCAGTCCGACCCTGAATATTAATACTGAAATAAATAAATAACTAAATAAATACAGTGTGGCCATACTGAACAAGCAGGGGTCTATGTTTGCAGATACGTGAACTATGCTCTCAGTTGTTTGCGTTCCTGCGTGTGACCCAATTGACTCTGCCAATTTATTAAATAAGATATGTATTTTGAAGCACTTTTTTATGTAACGACAAGCTTCCTTTAAAAAATAACTGCAATCTATACTTTCCTCTTGCCTTTTCATACATACTGTACATATTCGTACATCCCGTGCATATTACAAGTTTCAGATAAAATGACTTTGATTTGATGCATTAGTAGGCATAGCATAAATGTGCAGCAATCCTAAAACGCAAACATCGCCTGTAATAACTCTCCTGTGAAAACTGCTCACTGACTAAAATACATCTCAAGGGACACATTCCAAATACCCATGAAAGTGTTCAAATGCAGCTCATACATATGCAATGCACAGCGTAACTAGTTCTGAGCCAAACAATGGATTTCACAATACACCAGTTAACACACAGCATGCTCAGCAACCAATGAGACAACAGGAACACAGAGAAGATAATAAAAAGTAATCACCCACTTGAACATTTACCTTCCACTGCTCTTTTAAAAAAGACTTTGCAGCTTCCGCAGGTGACCACTCCGTAATGACACCCAGATGCTTCATCTCCACAAACTAAGCAGACTTTGGAAGGTCTCGAGGAGCCAGCTGACATTGTCCGTAGTGCGGAGCTAAAAGGAAACAATGAAACACTCTTCAGTAACTCGTGGCACTTGGAGATCAGTCATTTATAACTGACAGGAAAGATTTTGTGTGTAAAAGTTTTAAATAGCTTAAAAATAAATACTGTGTTATGGCTGGAAATTTCCACGCTTCTCCTGACTGCAGATAAGCAAATCCAACATCTACCTGGACAAGCTGCTATAAATCATTTTTTTTTTATAAAAATGTCCATCAGTACAAGGCAAATCATTCAATTATCAATCTGATTAAGGTTACTTTTCCACAAGGGGTGTGATTTATTAAGGTTTTCCAAAGCCTAGAGAACAACAGAGAATGGTACGTTCTCTATTAAAATAGGTCTGCCATTGGGTAGCAAAAGTGTAAAACTATTGCCTGGGTCATATAAGACCACAGCTAGGGTTGTTCTTAGTATTTCTGCCAAGGAAGAACATATGTATGTTGGGTCCACATACTTGTGTTGACTGTTCCTCACCTCATTATTTCCAGTACCCATAATTACTCCTTGACAATTGTGACTTTTGGCTAAAGGCAGGAAGACACAGGCTTGTGGCAATGTTCCTTCCTATCACGGTCCCATTTCCTCCTCTTCCCTGCACCAGTGGTGATTATGGGGACTGGGAGGAATGAGGAGAGGAACAGAGAACGCACAGAGATATGTGGATCCAGCATAAGCATAACTTTATGCTTAACTAAAGTGGCTTTGCCTCATGTAAGGTATCCTTTAATAATTAGTAAATTAGCGAACAACTTGAAGTGCCCAAATTACCTGCTTTGGTTTTATTGGTTACCCTTCTGAGTACTGTATTTGGATACTTCAAACCTAGTCAACAAGATAATGAACCTTACCAATACCACCTATAAGTTACAGAGGAATTGTTAAATTACTATATTATTCTTCCACAGGGTCCTACTCTTTTTACTCTGACAATGTTCACATTTTAGTTATTGCCAAGTAGGAACAATAGAACAATGTGCAGCTGTGTACTCAACATTCAGTAACTAACTGATAGCTAACTGTAAGAAGCTTGAAGGGCTAATATTACGCCAGTCAAAATCTGAACACAGTGGACAAGGGCATGTTGAAGGGGCACTATGGCGAAAAATTGGAAAATATGTGCAAACATAGACAAATAAGAAGTATGTTTTTTCCAGAGTAAAATGAGCCATAAATTACTTTTCTCCTTTGTTGCTGTCACTTACAGTAGGTAAAGACAGCTACCAACAGAAAATTCCGCTACACCAGGTGTTGAGGTGAAAGTAGAAAACGTCTTTGTTCTTTAATCCAATGTCATAACATGCAGATAAAAGCTCATGTGTATCGGAGTAAAGTATGGCTCCTTAATCAAAACTTACAGTAGGTAGTAGAAATCTGACAGAAGCGACAGGTTTTGGTTTAGTCCATCTCTTCATAGGGAATTCTCAGCAAGGCTTTTATTCTTTATAAAGATATTCCCTAAAAAGGATTTAAACAATGATGCTGGCCAGCTTCCCTGCTCTCTACACAGTTTTTTTGGCAGTTGGACAGAGCAACTGCTGTTCACTAAGTACTTTTGAAAATAAATCACTGAGAATCCCCCCATGAAGAGATGGACTAGTCCAAAACCTGTCGCTTCTGTCAGATTTCCTTTACCTTGTAACGATCGGTGTCAGCACACAGAGAGAATGTGATTGTTGATGATCTGCAGAATCATCAACAATACAGATGTATACTCGATTATGGATGATCTGCAGAATCACCAATAATACAAGTATGACTAACCTCTGGACACCTTAATGAGTTAAATGTATTGGATGAACTGGAGGCTATCTCCCGAGGAGCGGGAGATATAAGAGACTCGGCCAAGAGCCACCTGAGGGGCAGGTGACCCCGGGCAGTGCAGAAACTATCTCTTGATAGTGAGGACCTGGTAACTAGGAATAACAGTATTACATGGTGAACTGTACTGCAGCCAGAGGGAGGGACCACTGGCTGCTAACAGGCCGGACTCTCTGAGGAGTGGGAGTCCTGGTTGCAGCTGACACCTGATGGAATGGTGTCACTGCTAATACTGATAGACTGAGCACTCAGGGAGAGTGACAGCTAGGATAGTCGGGCAGGCCAGGTCGGCAACACACGAGCAGATGAGGTACAGAGACAGAAGACTGATTCGGCAACCGGTACAGACAGGGTCTGGCAACAGGTAGACAGATATGCAGAGGTACCGAATCAGAAAGCGAGAGAAAGGTCGACAGATCAAATAGTCATAACATATAAATATAACAGAGTCCTAGACTGGGGTGTGAGCTCCTTGATCTCGACACCCGGGAACTAGTCTAGAGTAACACAGTAATGACACAGAGTCCCTAAGGTGGGTGTGAGGTCCTTGGTCACAACACCCTGGAACTGGTCTAAAGTATAACACAGCAATGACACAGTATCCCTAAGCTTGGGTGTGAGGTCCGTGGTCTCAACACCCTGGAACTGGTCTAAAGTATAACACAGCAATGACACAGTTTCCCTAAGCTTGGGTGTGAGGTCCGTGGTCTCAACACCCTGGAACTGGTCTAACAAATAACACAAACGTATTCTGGCTAAGTGTGAATTCCCAGGTCCTCCTGGTTCTAACACACCGTGGGATCTGACTGGTCTGAGTGCTCACATGTAAGTATTCACAACGGCAGACAACCAGCAGCTGACAGGCAAGAAGTATATATAGAGCAGCGCTCCTCAGCGCCACCCAGCCCCACTTAGCCAATCACCTACTACGCTGGGATCAGCTGATCATTCCTCTCCTATTGGCATAAAGGTCCTGCCTCCTAGCGCGCGCGCGCGTAGTTCTCCATCTGTGTGCACTACTAGGCTCAGACACACCAGACGCACGCTGCTGTGCGGAAACCGCCGGCCTGAACGCGGAGACAGCCGCCCCGCTGTCAGACCGTGCGGCGGTGTCTCTGCAATCCATTACATACCTACTGTAAGTGACAGAAACATTGGAGAAAAGTAATTTATGGCTCATTTTACTCTAGAAAAAAACATACTTCTTAATTGTTTGTTTGCACATAATTTAAATTTTACAATTTTTCGCCATAGTGCCCCTTTAATAAAACAGGATTATAAAGTTGCAGTAACACTTCAATAGTAATAGTTGAAATTTACTTTCTCAAACTTACTTTTTCTACCTTTATTTTATTTTTTGGGATTGTAACTTAGGAGCTGAAAAAGGTTGGGCACCTCTGTGCTAAAGTGTTGAAATGCAATTATTATGTTACAACACGATCAAAACTGCACTTCAACTTCAAATTCAGTCAGTCTGTTCAAGAAAGCTGTTCTTTGCACAACATGGCTACACAGATGGCTTGAAATGAAATTCTCCTGCATCAAGTCTGCAGCATGCTGTCACATAAATTCCCAAACACTTCACTTGAGCATAATTGAGGTAATCAGGAGAGGACTAGAATGTGCACTATCCACGGGAGACTTTTTGCAGAGGTCCTACAAGTAGATGTCACTGGGCTGTTCTTCTACACACACAAAGACTGGTGTCTGCGTTGCTAATATTGGTAATTGAAAATGTTCAAAATGATTCAAGTTACAGGAGCACAAGCATTTTTATGTTACATTTCTGTTGGATAACTGTATAATTTTTTGGCAGAGGATGAACTCAAGATCAGCAAAACCAATACAACAGCTAATATTGAAGGGATGAATGAAAGTAGGGTATTGATCACTATGCCCTTTGCTGTACGTCACTCTGTGGCTGGTATAGGCAGAGGTCACCAAATTCAAAAGAAAGAACAAAAAAAAGAAAGACAGAAAAAAAAGAAGGAGTGAAATAAAGTCAGACATGACCTAAAAACTGAATCAATGCTGACTTTTTTCACTGCCCATATATGTGCCTTTTACATTCACATATCTTGCAGAGTACTCTAGAAGCCCCAAATACCATATTACAAATATCCTTGCAATAGTCTCACTGCTTCTGTGGTTAGCCTTGTCCTTTAGCTACTAAGCATTACTGCTGGCCCCTCACCAAATTTGACAAAGTATATAAAAGGCGGGGCTCTTTCTCCTAGTGTGTTTTATCACTCCTATGTAATGTAGGCACACATATCCACATCAATGTACAAATCACTTGCTCGTCCAGTTACTTGTGACTTGTGTATTATCAGTATCCCAGTGTGGTTTGTGAAGCTGTGTATAATATATATTATGTGTTGTACAGCACTACAGATGATGTCAGCGCTATATAAAACCAAAATAATAATTAATGATTTTTTTTTATTAGCAGTCGTATGGTAAAGGCAGCTAAATGGTAAGCTTCCGACAGTGGAATTACTCACTTGTGTTGGTGTATAATGACAGAGAGACAAAACCAATTAGATAAATAGATCAATAGATACATGGTAAATCCCATGCTGTTGAATACATCCTCTTCAGGTGGTGGAAACTGTATGCTTTGTGCACTTGAAGTTCAATGTTGATTGCACCATGAACATTTACTAAGATAAAGTAACAATGCAAAAGCTATTTCCAGGATCTGGATGATTAAACAGGCATAATTTAACTGTGCTGAAGAGGTCTCAATGGATCTATCTATTGTCTCAGTGACTGGAGCAATGCATATTCAGATTATAATAGTCACTGTGAACCTACAGGTAAATTGGCAGGGTAATACTGCCTCAGAAAACACTGCAAAATAGATTCCTTTTCTTTTTCTGTGCAGGCTGCAGCAGTAAATACTAAGAAATACAACAAAATAACTGTGCATCACTAAAAAGAGTGCCTGATAAAGAAACAGAGCAGGTTTATGGTAAACACCGGTCTTGCCACATCAGTCATTGGCATGTTCAGCACTGCTGACTGGGTGCAGAATGTTCACAAAATATACTCCCGCTAGCTCTTTGCATACATAGAATAGAAAAACAGGGCCCAACGTGTAAAGTATGTCAGTGCCAATTAAACATCATGTGCAACAACATTTCTGCAAAGGGGAGCAGGGCAATAATAATTATGAACTCCTTTTTAAAAGACAACTGAAGCAAAAGGGATAGAAAGGCTACAATATGTATTTTCTTTTAAAGAGATCCCGAACCAAAGTTTGGGTTCAAAATGAATAATCACCCCTCAGAGAGGAAAGCCTCAGGGTCCTTTTGAGGCTTCCCTCGTTGGTCCACAGAGACTCTGCTGCTGAGTGCAGCCCCTCTTAGTCCTGGCTGCACGGCTCCTCTTCCACAAACATGGCCGAGCATTGTAAGATCGAGCCCACCCGCGTAGGTACAGGAGCACGGAGCTGCAGGGCTGTGGCCTGTGGGCTCGATATTACAATGCGTGGCCATGATTGTGGAAAAGGAGCCGTGAACAGCGACGGGGGACAGCAGACCGACGAGGGAAGGCTCAATAGGATCCTGAGGCTTCCCTCTATCTAAGCAAGTTTCTGGTGTTGTGTACCCAAGCTTCAGCTCGGGTACACTTTAAAGGAGTCATCAAGCAAAAAAACTCTCCTCTCACGCTCTACTTATCCAGGGCTTCCTCCAGCCCCTTGCAGCTGACATGTCCCACACAGCATCTCCGCTCACACCCGCCAGACGAGGGTCCCCGCCGGTCCAGAGGCTGACCTCAAGGTCATCCTCTACTGCGCCTACACGAGTCCCGCTATCAATAAAGTCCACATTGTCCACAGCTTACTGCGCAGGAGCAGAACTACTGCGCCTGCGCAGTACACTACGGACAACGTGGACTTCATATAAAGCGGCGCAGTAGAGGAGGTCAGCCTCTGCACCAGTGGGGACCCCGGGCTAGGGGCTGCAAGTGGAGATGCTGCGTGGGTAATATTAGCTGCAATGGGCTGGAGGAAGCCCCAGGTAAGTAGAGCGGGGGGAGGGTTTTTTGCTTGATGACTCCTGGCTATCCTACTGATCCTCTGGCTCTAATACTTTTAGCCAAAAACCGTGAACAAGCATGCAGCAAGATCAGGTGTTTCTGACATTATTGGTAGATTTGACAAGATAAGCTGCATGCTTGTTTTTTGTGCGATTCAGACACTTCTGCAGCCAAATACATCAGCATGACTGCCAGGCAACTGGTATTATTTAACAGGAAATAAATATGGCAACCTCCATATTCTTCTCACTTCAGTTGTCCTTTAACTGGAACAGAATGGCTGTGAATGGACTTGTGTGAATTCCATAAAACAACTTTATTTTAAGTACCAATATTGCAATAAATGTTTGTGTATTACCATACATACACGATGTCCATTTGTCCCAGAGTAAACTGCAGTATAAATTATTTTTGTCCTATGTCACTGTCAATTATGATAATTATTAATCTGATAGGGAATTCCCCAAACTTCCTTTATTGTTTTCAAAAGTATTCCCCTCAAAGGAACTACACCAAGTTGGAAGCTATCTTGTCTACTTGAGGCACACTATTCTGCCAGCTGAACTTTACCACTACTGTCCAGAGAGTGATTTTCAAAAGACATTTCTGAGTCTCCCCCACAAGGAGTTGGACTAGTCCAAAACATGTCAGAGGAGTGCAAGTTACAGGAACATTGGAAAAAAGCTATTTACACTCTAACTTGTACTGGAAAGAAATGTACATCTCTCTCTGTATGTATGTATGTATATATATATATATATATATATATATATATATATATACACACATACAGACACGCACACTTATTTTAGCAAATGAAGATGCTATTAACTTGAATGTGTAAACCTCCCCTCCCACCGTCAAATAAACAAAAAAATGTAAAAAGAATAATGGGCTATTAGGTAAAAATATTGAGCTCTACTATCATTTCTTGGGATATTTTCCAATGGGTGACATGGATTTCATATAAACCTTTCAAGTACAGTATTACATTGTGAACCTCCCATACATGCAGGTACCTTCAGAAAAATCTGGACAATATGGGCTAAACACATTATACGATTACATAGATAAAGCCGCCTCTCAACAACAATAGTATAACAATACTGTAAAAAGTTTTACAGAGGCAGGTTGCTGAACAGTAGATTTCTGCTGAACAGTAGATTTATATTTTGTCATAAAGGTAAAACTTGGCCATGCTTCTAGTTGGTTCTTTAATGGAATGGGAGTATTTTATCCCCACTTTTTCAGGTTTGTGACAGACTTCTTTAAGGTCTATTGTAGAGCTAATTACATACACACCATACGTGGGAGGTAAAAAGTGTCAGGCAACACAGGGAGGCCTTGTGATCAAATCAATGACCAGAGAACATTTTTTTTATTTCTCTCTATATATATTTCCTCTGGAAACACAAAAACTATTTTTGCATTGTTTCAGTTATACACTGAACCAAAAAATGTAAATTAGATAAATTAGGCAGACGTATTCAATAATAAATACAACATGAGTAAATAATACACATGTGCTAAGAAGTATAAGAAATCCAGGTCTTCCCACTTGTTTCAGGTGAAAGCACATAGCCCCTAACAACAAAATGACAAACCATCAGCCTACCAAATCTCTGCCTATGGAACGCCCTCTACAACGAACCATTGTAATGATGGTAAAGTACAGAGTATGATTTAGAGAAGACCTGAAGCGAAGCAGCTTGAACTGGGATGTGCTTGAATACAAGTCCAAACTACATTACTTAAAGAGGAACTCCAGTGAAAATAATGTAATAAAAAAAAGTGCTTCATTTTTTACAATAATTATGCATAAATAATTTAGTCAGTGTTTGCTCATTGTAAAATATTTTAAATCCCTGATTTATATTCTGACATTTATCACGTGGTGACAGTTTTACTGCTGGCAAGTGATGTAGCTGCTGCTTGCTGTTTTGGCAGTTGGAAACAGCTGTAAACAGCTATTTCCCACAATGCAACAGGGTTCACAGACAGGAAACTGCCAAGAGTATGTACTCAGAATTTCTTTGTGGGAGGGTTTTTACCACAATATCAGCCACACAGCGCCCCCTGATGGTCTGTTTGTGAAAAGGAATAGATTTCTCATGCAAAAGGGGGTTATCAACTACTGATTGGAATTAAGTTCAATTCTTGGTCGGAGTTTCTCTTTAAACCCTCCTGGCGGTCTATTAAAAACCGCCAGGGGGCAGCAGTTTTTTGTTTTTTTAAATTTTTTCAAATCATGTGGCGAGCCTAGGGTGAGCCCCCCACCCTCTTCGATCGCCTCCGGCGATCAAGCCCGTCCGGAAATCCTGTTTTAAACCATGGCGACGGGCGGGATGCCATGGCGACGGGCGGGATGACGTCACCTAGCTGTGTGTAGCAAAAAAAATAATTATGCAAATCGGCCCAGCAGGGCCTGAGAAATCCTCCTGCGGGGTTACCGCCTGGAGGGTTAAGGCCTCTTTTCCACTAGCAGCTGAAGGCAGTGAATTCACCGCCTATCAGCTGGCTGGGCGCATGCTAGCGCTGGGCAAAGGCAGGAGACAGGTGATGGACAGGTGGCCCTCCCATGTAGTTGCATCTGGGCATGTCGGTTACCATGCTCAGACACGACATGAGACAGGTCTGCGCCACCAGGTAACCCAGCTGCGTGTCAAATTATGCCATTCGGCTACATGTAATTGCACCGGAATGGCATTTGTGGCCAGCAACCTGGCATCCGAATTGCCCGACAAAAACTATTCTAAACACAACCAACAAAAGACACTTCTCTACCTTCATATCCTCCCAAGCCTCTAAATCCATGCTGCCTCTTTGCCACTTTAACTACCTACCCCAACAATGTATCCTGCGATCCCCAGCAGTATATTGGATGATGTACATGAATGACAGCCCTTGCTTAATGACTGCACAGCACTGCAAAATATGTGGGTGTTATTGTTTTAAATAAAATATTAATAATACAGAAAGCCTAAAATTCTTTCAATTTTTCAATATTTCTCCATATTTAATCATATAAGCTTGCCTGTTTAGCCATATCACATAGCAGAGTTAAAGAAGGTTC
This sequence comes from Hyperolius riggenbachi, assembly GCF_040937935.1. Lineage (NCBI taxonomy): Eukaryota > Metazoa > Chordata > Amphibia > Anura > Hyperoliidae > Hyperolius > Hyperolius riggenbachi. The sequence continues at coordinate 188,028,344 of NC_090646.1, read as the reverse complement.
AACTAATTCATCATGTGGACCAATGCTCATTACTTTATTACTTTAATTTGAAACTGTAAAGTGGTGATTTACCATGATAATTACATAACACGCAGAACAAATACTTTTTCCTGTGGCTCGCTCATAATCAGTTAGCCCATTTCACAGCATCCCTGTATCAGTAAGCCACGCTATGATGTTTTACACATCACCTTGCCAATGAATGTCACTTTCAGCTTCTCTGCCAAGCCCTCTGGTCATCAGCACTAAAGGCAGAAAAGAGCTGGAGGCAACATTCAATCCTTTGCTTGGAGGGAACAATGACACCTAGTCCTAGCTGGCCAAGATTCAAAGGCAGGAATGTATCTTTCTCTACCATCTGAAATCTTTAAATAAATAATAGCTCTATTATGCTACAATGGATGCCATCTAAAACGCTCACAGATAATTAAGTGTACATAAAATTATAAACCACAGCCAGTCAACAGAACACAGTTGCAATGAAAGACAATTAAATCATTGTTTAAGCAGCAAGACTTCAAGCTATTTGCAAAATAATTGATAATATATATATATATATATATATATATATATATATATATATATATATATATAATATTTTAAATATATATAGCTTTACACACTGGCCTCGATTCAAAAAAGCGTGCTAAGCTTTGGGCGTAAGTATTTAGCATGCCCACAACTTTTAGTCATCGCGCGCAAAGTTTAGCGCCGCACGGTGCATGCAGAATGTCACAATGGGTGCGCCGAAAACGTCACACCAGGTGCGCCTATAATGTTGCACCGGGTGCAACCAAAACGTCACACGATGCGATGTTTCGGGCGCACCTGGTGCAACGTTATAGGCGCACCCAGTGTGCAGTTTTCAGCGCACCGTGCGAACGCTAACTTAGCATGTGAAGCTTAGCGCGACCCTTTAGGCGTGCTAAGGGCCTTTTCACAGGCGTGCTAACACTTAGCACGCTTTTGTGAATCGAGCCCACTGTGTTCAGACTAAGTGGTGACACTAGTCTTCATGCATCCGTCCCTTTATTAGTGGCTGAATGGAGTGGAGTGGCTGAATGGAGTAATGGTTAAGGGCTCTGACACAGGAGACCAGGGTTCGAATCCCAGCTCTGCCTGTTCAGTAAGCCAGCACCTGAGGCTGCCATATTTATTTCATTTTTAAATACAGTTGCCTGGCAGTCCTGTTGATCTTCTTCTGGAACCAGTAGTACCCGAAACAAGTATGAGGCTAATCCAGTCAGACGTGAGTCAGAGCACCTGATCTGCATGTTTTTTCATGCTGTACGGCTAAAAATGTTAGAGACGCAGGATCAGGGGGGAAGCCTGCCAACTTGCACTGTTTAAAAGGAAATAAATATGGCAGCGTTCCTATCCCTCTCACCTCAGGTTCCCTTTAAAGGCTAGAGATCATGCTAATTTGTTCAACCATCACTGCACAGCAACAACAACAAAAAACTGAAGCAGGCTAACACGTGCTGTGCTATGCTGAAAATTCCTAATGGCTATAAAAGCAACGCAAAACAGATATCTATTTACACAACTTCAATCTATTGGCAAGGTTGGAACAGTCAGTTGTTCTGATATAAAACGGTGCACAACGTCTTAGATGACTTGATATGCATGAGACAATGAAAGGGAAAAATAGCTGAAGGTTGACAGAACAAGAAGAAAAAAAACAAGGTTGAACACATCCTGGTTTTTATACTGCAGTTAACATTTTTTTCTGCACATCAGGTCAAAGAGTAGTGATGAAGAATGTACACATGACGTATGGTAAGCTTCAATGATAAAAGCGCATTGCTACTGAGTTACAAAGGGATCTTAAGATTTGTTTATATTGAGACTGTTCTAGTGGCATGTTCTACTGTGCTGCAGAGACTTGCATACCTACTATCCAGAAATGTTGCCACAACTATAACAATTAATTACTTTTCACATGTTTACTGAAACTATAAACAAGTCCATACTGAGAAAAATGGGCAGTGTACACACTGTTAATAGGGAGGGATGCAAGGATATTTCATATTTTTTATGCTTTACAGTATGAAACAGTACAGTCACACTTTCCTCGCTGCTCTAACAGATTTCACACACAATTCATTCCAAGAACAGAAATTGATGCAACAGGAAATGATGTAACCATGCTTCCAGCAATGTAACATACTGTAGAGGCGAACTGTATTAGTGCAGAGATGGCATAACTTTGGAGCAAAGGCATAAAGGATAACTATATGCGTAATAAGGAATTGGGAAACAGGTTTTTATTGTATGTTAAGGCAAACTGTAAATCGGTTTTCAATAACTATTATTATTATTATTTTTATTTATATAGCTTCAACATCTTTCGTAGTGCTGTACATAGTACAAAACAAATAATGAGGAACAAATATACATAAGAAATTGAAGACACTGTAGAGTCGTGAAATTCTATGGAACATTAGGCTACATAATATGCATTTACATTTTTAGATTAGGAATTGGTGCATAATTTGCATTTGATTTGTATTTAATGTGTGTATTTAAGCCCCTAGGGGGCTCTGCACAACTCTGTTGGTTTCATTTCATCTGCAGCCTAGTTTTTTACATAATATGAAAACAGTCATTCAAGGGTGTATCATAATGTAAACCAGTAAACTTTAAACATTTTTTAAAGGCCCAGGTAACTGTCCTACAGAATGTTGGAGATTTGGCTACAAATTGCAAAGATCCCAATTGTAGTGCCTCCTTTATAATTCTCTCCACTGTGGTGCCCCCATCATAGTACCCCACTATAGTATCACTCATATTTCCCTCATAACATAGATTCTCATTATAATATTTCCTTTATGACTTCTTCATGCCAGTTCTCTCCATTTTAATAACACCACTATATTGTTCCCCATCAGAATTTCTATCACATAATGTTCCCCTTTGTAAAAATCTGCATTAGATCAATTCAAATACAGTACCACTGTTATGATGCTCTCCACAACTGTATCTCATTTTGCTGTTCCTCACAATAATGCCTTTGTGAATCCTTCCACTGGCTTCCTATCCAGTCCAGGATCAGATTCAAGATACTGTGTGTGCCTGGCCTACAAATCTGTCCACAAAACCTGCCCAGCCTACATTTCCGATTGAACTCAGAGGTACACACTTAGCTGCTCACTTCGCTCCTCCAATGAACTTCGCCTGACTGCCCCTCGCATCACCCAATCCCATGACAGCTCCAGGACTTTTCAAGAGCTGCTCCAACACTATTAAATTCCCTACCTTTCCCCTTCGGGGTTCCCCCTCCTTCAACATCTTCAAAAAGGCCCTCAAAATGCACTTTTCACTCTGGCTTAACCCCCCCCCCCCCCCCTCCCCGCTGGAGCTCTAAACCAGCAGCTGAACTCTGGTCACCTGCCTTTCATGTCCCTACCACTCCCTCTAGATTGTAAGCCTTTGGCAGGGTCCTCCTCCTTGTGTCTCTTACCTGTATTTTCTTATTGCTGTATGTCACCCCTAAACATTGTCTGTAACCTTAACTAATGTCCAGTGCTGCGTAATATGTTGGTGCTTTATAAAAACAATAAATAAAATAAATACATTTAATTTGTTCATATTCTTTGATCCACAATCAGCTTGCCTGTAATCATCTTTACTACTGGCAGACATGGGAGAAAACAGACAGCACCAACTGCTATTATCTATAACTACACCCCCTAACAATGTGATAGGCTAAAAGGTTGTTTCTTTCATAGTTATACATATGCACAGAGGGAGATACCGGTTGCTTGGCAGTTGGAAACAACTGTTATTTCCTACGATGCAACAAGGCTCACAGATAGTAAACTGTCAGGACCTAGGTCCTGACATCAAACTGTGTGAGGGGTTTTACCACATATCAGCCATACAGACCCCCCGATCTATCATAGAAAAGATTAAGGTTTCTCATGGGAAAGGGGGTATCGGCTACTGATTGGGATGACGTTCAATCCTTGGTTACAGTTCCTCTTTAAGTTTACGTTAGGGTTAGGCTAGGGTAAATGATTAAGGAAAAGTATCAGATAAAGTTCATTTTACTGATGAACCAGAAAATATATAAAAAACAGCATCAAAAGACATTTTCCCCAGTATAGATTTGTCTATGCAGGCTTGCAAACTTATGCTTCAAGATGTCCATAAACCTCAGCTAACAGGCAGATTTGTTAGCGGAAGATAACACTGGCTTATTTAAGAGCAAACCTTTGGGAGAGCAGAAAAAGCTGCTCTATAAGCTAAAACTGTGAGTGATAGCCCACCATGGTCCTTTTGTAGTAAGTCATGACTTTAGCAGAAAATTGGACACTCCACCATCCATTCCCATGTGACTAAGTCATGAGTGTCACTGACTGGTAGGTGGCGATTACAAAGGTAGCTAGAAGCTGCTGTCTGTGAAATTGGTGTATCAGATGTTTTATATTGTTTTATTTTACAAAAGGAGCAACACTTTTAAAATGTTTGAAATGCTTGTTATTTAAAATTCAAGTTATTTAAAATAATGATCTGTTATGTGTGTAAAAACCTTTTGCCCGTGAACTTGGGTTTTAAATCATGTGAAGCAATATTAAATTATCTGCAATGAGTGTTTATCTCATAATCCAATAATATTCAAATTCCATCCTGACAGCAACTGTCTAACATCAGGTCTATAGCAATATAGAAAAACGGGTAGTTAAATTTAATGTGGAGCAGCACACATACCACTGCATGAAACGTCATTGGCATGCGTCTTTGTTACAAGATAGCGTCCAAAATGTGAACAGGGCAGGAAAGTGATACGCAACAAGCTAAACTTAGTCCATGAGGTCACTGCATTAAAATACCAGATTGCTGACATAATATTTCCAGGTTCTCTTTTCCCTTATGCAAAAGAAGGAAAGAGGAAAAAAAACACTTTGCTATGAATGGATGTTATTGACCTCAAAAGCTAAGGACACCACACTACTTCAATGATTTATGTGGAGGTTTGAATTGCAATCAAGAAAATATTAAGGCTTCGGCTTTTTTAATGCAAAAGATTTCACTAAAGAAATTAAACCCCGAGGAGCTTCCGATTTGGAAATAAAAAATAAAAAAAAACGAAACAATATTCTTTGTTCATTTATTTAGGTGACTCAGTCTCCCGTAGAAACAGAACATGCAGAGCTAGCATTTTTTTTTTTAAATTATCAAGGACTATACTCCACCAACTCTCAGGAGCTTTTTGTGTCCCTTTGTACCTTAAGTCACCTATACATCATGTTCCCGGGATAAGGTACGTTGCATAACAGAATGCCTGCTTAAATGCTGAAAAGGTGATTTTGGGATAACTTAGCAGGCAGACTAGAGTTCAGTACAGGATCACATTCTTGTGCAAAGAAAAGCATATTTATTAGCAATGCAACTACAGGGTGAGAAGGTGGATTGGAATCTGAGATCTTAGCATGGCAGCTGCAGGACTATTGGTAGGCTCACTCTGGATCAGGGAGCATCACTCATTTTGTAGTTTAGGGGAAGAGAGTATTTTGGAGCTTGAGGCCTGTCTCACACAACTAACCGGCACTATGGGTGCGGTGCGATCGGATGATCGTATCGCACCGTAACGTCAAAAACAGCCTTTAGAGATTTTGGCGGCAATCTCTAATCTGGCTGCAAGCCAAGCAAAAAGTGAAGCTCTCTAGCGCTCACTTCCGTTGGCAGAAAAAGGAAGTGCACAGAAATACATTTGCTAACACAAAATAGTTTAAAATATGTCTCTGCACATAGCCCCGCTGCCCCGAGGGGAAGCCAATAATGAGCTGTTGTCATTGTGGTGAATCAGGTACTTCTGGCTCATCACATTGTGGTAGGTTTTGCTATGCCAAATAGGTTTTAATTGCTTAAAAGTTACCCTGCAGTAAAAAAAGGGTAATGCATCGCAATGAAAATATCCCACTGCGAAAGGGGCTTGAGGCTTTCATTTAGTGGTTCTGTTAAGTGCAGGTTATCAATCAGCCTTACAAAGAATTATTAGGTCCTATTACCCTCTGCCATTTCCCTACCTTATTGGGAAATCTACGTGAAGCCTGGATAAGGCATATGTTCACTAGAGAGGGGATGCTCATGGTTACATTATATTTATTTTTATTTATTTAAGCATTTATATAGCACCGACATATTACGCAGGGCTGTACAGAGTATATTGTGTTGTCACTAACTGTCCCTCAGAAGGGCTCACAATCTAATCCCTACCATAGTCATATGTCTATGTATGTATCGTGTAGTGCATGTATCATAGTATGGGGCCAATGTTTTAAGGGGAAGCCAATTATCTTATCTATATGGTTTTTGTGGTGTGGAAGGAAACCAGAGTGCCCGGAGGAAAACCACACAGACATTCAAACATTTAAAGGAATACTATTGATACCCAAGTGTTCTAAAATGACAATGTACAAATAATGTCTAAGTAGCTGTGTAAACATTTTCCTACTTTTCATGTTAAATATCAGAGGCAAAAGCTGTAATTTATTGAGGGTAGGATTTAGCTATATTGGGACAAATCAATTGCAGAAGGGGTGTCTGCTTCAATGCACAGCCAGTGTTGCATATCAGACTACAGAAAGCACATATCAAACATATCAAACTCTGAAAGCAAAAACAGTATGAAAAGCTGTGACAATTAGTTACATTTCCTCTGCTCTCTTCAGACACTTCAGTCAGAAACACAGGACACAGGAGCTGCAGCTCCTGTGTCCTGTCTCTCTCTGTCACACACAGAGCTACACATAGAGTTAACTGATCAAGTGTGAGGGGAATTTCCCCTCTCCTCATGGCTCAGTCAGCTGTCAGTTTTGGCGTCAGTAAACTTTGAATGTATTTTGCTAACAGTAAACAATGAAATTGCTACTAAAATGTATACACCAGTACTTAGCAGCACTTTCCAAACAATTCCTGTGTCAATTGAAAAAAATATGTGAATCGATAGTATTCCTTTAAACTCCTTGCAGATAGTTCCCTGGCTGGGATTCGAACCAGGGACCCAGTGCTGCAAGGCGAGAGCGATACCCACTACGCCATCGTGCTGCATGCATGCAACTAACATCGAATTACTGTGGTAGACTTTAGACTTAAATCTCCTTTGAGGAAAATGACAGATGTTAATTGTGCTATGTAAACTATACAGAGCTGCAAAACATGTTGGTGCTACATAAACACTAGAACAAAACAAAACATTCCCTTGTAGCAGTATGATATAGAATCACGTGAAAAGGAAATGAATATGTTTACTCAATCATCTCAATCCATAAATGTGTTTGGCGCACAGAAAGAGCAAGGTGTAGCCGAAAGGGCTTCAGTGTCCACTTATATAGCATGAACCCTTAACCAAATCTGCATAGAAACAGACATGAAGAAAATCACAGCTATATTACACTACAGTGGCCGTGTTTCTTGATATTATCAGTTAATCTGATTTTACTTCTTGCTTTGAGTTGCTGTTAAATATATTTGCGTATAGAAACAAGCTGTTTTGAGTCATCTACTGTCCATTGTGCCAATACTGCTATTATATGAACCCTCCACTGGAGTGGTTACTGTGCGTCTTAAAGCATCATATTATATAATGCAATCACCACTGACAAATTGCATAGTTTTAAATGTGTCTTGTGTAGTGGTCTTGCTTATTAAATGCAACCCCCTGTGTAATTAGCAGTGGAACGCTGACTTGCAAGGCCAGCAAGGTTTGCTGAAAAATACTTTTGACAGAATCAGGATGGCACAGCGGAGAATTCATTACTACAGAGTCAGGACTCCAGTAAAGTTGGCGAAGTTGTGGGAAAGAAGAGTTCATAAAAACAGGAAATATTCCAGCTTTTAAATGTCACCTTGCCTGTGCGTATGCAGCTGAATGTATGCACTCATTTGGCTTTGTATCAATAGTGCCTATGCCCCAATTATCTTTATGTCTAGATAAATTACCGGTAGCTAACACAACATTACTTACAACTAGTTCTTAGTTTTAAGAAATGCATTTATAATTTAATAAGGCCCACTCACACTTGTTTCCTTCAAAGTAGTTGTTTTCATATGCTTTTCTTTTTAATGTATGTATCTGTACATAATCTAAGTGTTGCATTGTACTATTTTTACTGGACCTAGGGTTACCTTGCTACAGTCTTTTAACTAAATGTAGGATATAGCTGGCCAGAAGCTGTTAAAGGATACCAGACCCGAAGCACATATGAGAAATGGGGGGAGCTGGCATGTATGGTGCACTATCCTGATGCCCACTGCTGCCCCCATTCTCCTTTCTGCCCCTCCGCTGCTTCTAAATGCCTCTCCGGCAGCCTCTTTCGGGTTGCCTGAGTCAGGTATCACTGCGCCTGCGCTGGCCCGGCTGCACGTGTCTCTTTTTTGTCTCTGTATGTTCAATGAAAATTTCTTGCATTGTGACTTTTTATAATTTTTCCCTGTTTTTTTAGCTGTAAATTGGGGGGTTGGCTTATACTTGGGTCGGCTTATACTCAAGTATAGTACACTAGTCGGGGCATGATGGACATCTTAATAATTATATATTATTCATTATATTTTTTGTTTTGGTAATTTGTTGTTAAAGTCAAAGGTAGCAGATTTAAATTACCTATATTCATCGATTCTCTCGTTTCTTTTTCATTTGAGAAGTTTTCTTTTTCTCTTTACATAAAAGAATTGTATATTTTTGATAGGTTATGAATATTCTCAAGTTTTACCCCTATGTTATAAAAATTACTCTCCTCCCCCTCTTAAAGAAATGTGTTATGTTATTATTTGTTTATGTTAAATGACCAGATATTAGAAGCTGAACTATGACTACATGTTTATGTGGATCTACAATCTCGGAGAAGGAAAAATAAAAAATCAACAAAATAAATAACAAAACTGCCACCTGAGATGATTACAAAAGATTCTGGGTGACAGACATCTTACATAACTTTCTTTTTGGTGCTTTAAGTGTACGAACACATCTTCAGTAATCTAACTTATAATGAACGATAATAAAAGAAGCCTTGACAGTAGATGTGAATAATATTTCGTTTTACGAGTTACTTCTAATAAATACAGGACTTCTTGGAAGAAAATGAACATATGAACTGCACATGTTTTGTGGCAGGATAGATATGGTGAAGTCAAAGGTTAATCATAGAAGGCTGTGTAGCTTTTATGTGGCAAGTTTTGAAGCAATGCTTGCCAATGCACTAGAGAAGGATGTCCTAAATTACTTACTGACTTGGAAGTCAAGGCAAAATAGACTTGGACACAATGTGAAAATGCTAGAAGCCCTGTTATCTCTGTCCCACATTTGCCCTTATTTCCTGTTATTGACAGAAATTGGGATGAATTCCAACATTTTGCACATCACCTGAACAGCAGCTGGGCATAAAGATCCCAATGGGCATGTTCAAGTGTCAGTGGTGAAATCTACCTCTCTCTGGAGGAGTCTGCTTCCTGTTCCTCAGACACTGTGCTGAAACAAACGGTAATCTTCCTGAAAAGAATACAAGCAGCAAAATCCTGTCTGTTAGTTCTAGTCTTTCTATTTCCATACACAACACAAACGAAAAACGACTTCTACTTCTAGAAGAAAATGTGATCATATGACTTTAAAGGTTTATCGGCTTAGGACTGTGAAGCTAATGTTATCAGGAGGAAAATGATGCCTTTAGCATGAGTTACAAACAAAAATAATAAATTCTGCATACTATGCATAGCACCTCTGTGCTGTACACAATAGCTGTCCTGTACTGTACATATGTTCCACATAGAACTAGGCCTCTGGATGTGACCTATCCTTTAGCTCAGCCACATGAGCAAGAAAGCAGCTGAAACACATTTTATGCTCCAACTGGAATTTTTTTTTGCTCTGTGTTATGTCTGGTTCTTCAGGACATTAATCGGCCAATTCAGTTTCCAAGACCTTGTAATTTTTTTACAGCTTTATTTAGAATGCAGTGTAATTTAAGAAATAAAGCCCATTGCACAAAAAAGGAAAAATCTTTCCTTTGGCTGTGGTATAATAGAGAATATTTAATATAAAACTATTAAGCCAATAACATCAAGAGTGTTACTACAAACAATGACGCTTCATAAATATTGCTATGATTCCCTTTTGAAATGCTTTTCAATAGTATTTCAAATATAAGGGGAAAAACATGCTTTCAATCCCTATTATACATTCATAAGAGTTGATTCGCAAAGCAGGGTTATGCAGAAACACATGAATGCATGTATGTCATTCCACTGCCCAGTGAAGAGAAAATACGACTGCTTACATAATTGTAGAGGGTATTTAGGTATGTACTAGTCCACTACATACAGTCTTGATGTTCGACATAGACCAGGACGTAACTGGGCACACTATATTACAGAATAGTTAACATTTCCACTACATAGCAGAGTTGAAGTCACGGGTTGTGACAAACTAGCCTCATTGCAAACCATCAGGGAGGCTAATGTGTATCTTGGGTTACAGAAATAAGGCATGATTGTTTTGCCATGTGACCAGGAAATCTAATCAACTATTTGTAAGATTAATTGTTTTCTATTGTATCCTGAAACCCTTGAGTACAAATTACTATATGAGCATTCTTTCCTCCTACCTGACCCTTATCTAACGTTTTTGGAGCAAGTCACAGAAATATCTATCTACAGTCACCTCTTATGCTAGGTAGACACTATGAGATTTTCTGGCATATTTACTGTCAGATCGATTATTTTCAACATGTCCGTTCTGATTTCCAATCAATTTCCGACTGTTTTCCGTTCACTACTATCAGAAATCAACCGGAGAACGATCGGAAATCAGATGGGATATGTTGGAAATAATCAATCTGATAGTAAATCTGCCAGAAAATTGTATTGTGTGTACCTATTACTGTTATCTCTTGTCTCAACAAGTTTCCTCATTCACCCGCTATGAAAACAGCAATTAAATGCAAAGAAAATGGACGTAGGAACTGTAATTATATAAAAGACGGCCAGATGAGAGCAATGCAGTGTGAAACAGCAGAGGAAAATATGGTTCTGTGTGCTGCATTTTACTGCACCGACATACAGTCTCACGGAAGTCAGTGCTTACTCTAAACCATAGGTTTTCAACATGTGATACTAGTACCCCTAATGTACCTGGGTGGTTTTAGTGGGGTACTTGAAATTATCATAGTCAATCTATTATAGTGAGTTTTGAGATTCAAACATGATTAATTATGTAGAAATAAGCCTAAATATGGTCATTAAAAGCATACAGGAATATGTGAAAACCATTTATACACCGATACTGAGGACTTGTAACAAATATATACAGTATATATCAAGAGGTACTTGAGACAACATTACCAGTAATTGGGGGTAATGGACAAACATCTTTCATAAAGGGGCACATGCTCACAAGGATTCTATATACTTTATTCAGCACTCTCTCTTCCTTTCAATGATATAGGACATGTGTATCTTATTCAATGGTCAAGGACAGGAGCCACTCAATTCCTACTAGCTCAATAGCTTGGTCATAGCTAAATGCTGGGCACATACAGTAGATGAACAGGGGATTCAAGTTTTCTGTCTTTTTATAAAACAAATACATGCACAAGAACAGAAGGGGACTTTTGGCAACATTCTACACACTGCTGATTACTTGCTGCTGGCAAGCAGTCAGCTCTGTAATGTCAGTGCTTCTATATGTCTATTTTGTATATCCCTGCTGTCTGTATTGAAGAGGAACTGTAGGTAACAGAGGAGCCCTCATGTATACCTTGTTATATCTGCTTTGGCCGCTTTCACATACTCTATATACACCGCACTGACACATACGTTGAGCTCAATCTAGAAGTCTTCACTCTGTAAATGAATGAATGGTGATTCCCCCCCCCTCCCCCGTTAGACATCAGGAGGGCACCACCAACAGAATCCCCCTTTGCCAAAAATGGTAGCTGCACAAATCAGGCTCAAAGGAATTGCGGTGGTCAGTGAGATGCTAGTAATCAATGCACACCTCAGGTGACTAATAAAAACTGCTTGATCTTGTAATGAGAACAAATTATAACTAACTGGTAAATTGCATCTACTATAAGTGTCACCGGAGCGCTATATCAACCAGACTTTGATGCGTAACCCCACCACCCCTCCATAAAGGGCCTGGCCTGGTCCTTTTCACTTTAATTATTAGTATGTCACTGACCACTTGTATTTCTTTGTAAATTTTGTTTTGTATATTTGCCCAGCCCCCTGAGCACCTCATAATTATCAGCCTGATTTAAGTGACTACCATCGTTGTGCTGTGTTTGTACTGATTTGGTGATGGCAGTGGCACAGAGGGATTCTCTTGGTGGTCTCCCCTTATTGTGTAACTGCACCAAAAGGCGGGGGGCTGATTGTCCAGTGGGAAACCTCTATACTTGCTGGCTTTTTATTCCCATGATTGGCCTTTTCATGGCTGAGGGGCTTACCCACATGCCTGTGGGATAAGTGGAACCAACAATACTTGGGATTTCAGGTATTGTATTCATACACTTGCTTATTGTGAGTTTGAGTTGAGGTGTAACTGTTAGCTAAAAAAACACCTCTGTTTTTCTTATCAAGTCAGTTAGGGGAAAACAAATTAAAGTGGTTGCAAAAAAATAGGTATGGAAGATGAAATCTGCTTCTGAGCATGTACTCCCAGCTGGAAGCAGGAAGCATCAGAATCCCTTGAAGGGCAACCACATGGACCACAACCACGTGACCCTCTCCATAAGCTTTGGTGCTGAACTGCAGTGTATGTCATAAAATGGATTTCCAAATGAAAAAAAAAACTGGTTTTAAACACCAACACTTGTCATGAACATGAGATTACTTTGAACAGAGGGGAGCAGCCACACTAAACGAACAACTCCTGACCTGGATAATAAAAGCGATTTCAGCCCACCATATGTGTGGTTTGTTCCAAATACAAAATAACTATGTAAGTAAATGACTTGCTGCATTGTTCATAACCCTCAATCATGTCTATACTGAAAAGACTGAAACCATCAATGGACCATAGCAAAACATTAAAACATGTAATATTGCCTGAACAATGGTTTGCTGTGCCTGCCAATTATACAGGCTAATGCAGAATTACTTTGCTATAAAAAGTACATATAAAATATCCAACTGCCATTTAAAAGCATAATTGTAAGTGCAAACATTATAAACTAACATTCCATCAATAGCGAAGTTGCATACAGTAAAACAAAATAACAAAAGTAAAATCGCTAAAGCTTCACTGTATAATTCATGGAAGGAGCTGCAGAAACTGTACATATGGGTAGTGGGTGGAAGTGGCAGAGAATAACTGAAAGGAAAAGGATGTTTTATGTGTTTCTTCAAGGGCATGGCAGATTGATTTAGAGGACAGCAGCCGAGCCGGCAACTGCAACGTGAACAGGCTTTCACATGATGCAAATAGTGCTATATATCTTATGCAAATACCTTCTTGGCAAAAACCATTGCTTTGTAAATCTATATATTTCAAATGCAGGACATACGTTGTAGATGTGGCTGACCAAAGCAGTAGTAGAGAGACTAGTGAACGCACAACTTATATTTCTACAGCAGATTTGGACCTTAGAATCTCAGAGTACAATTTATATTGCTAACCCTTTCTTTTCTAACAGAAGATAATGTCCAGGAGCTTTTAACCAGTTCACCCCCAAGGGTTTTTACTCTAACGGACCAGAGCAATTTTCACTTGTCAGTGCTCCTCCCTTTTATTCCCTAATAACTTTTACTACTTATCACAAGAAAATTATCTATATCTTTTTCGCCACCAATTAGGCTTTCTGTGGGTAGTACATTTTGCTACGAATTTTTTTATTCTAAATGTGTTTTATTGGGAAAAAAACAAAAAAAATTAAAAAAAAATAATTTCTGTTTTCAGCCATTATAGTTTTAAAATTAAACATTCTCGTGTGGTTAAAACAAACACATTTTATTTGTCCAGTTGTCCCGATTTTTTTGTTCTGGCCATAATTACAAGCCCCTATAATAAATTAAAATTAATTTTCCCCATAAAATATAGATTAAAAAAAGCTGAGTCCCTAAGGCAACTATTTATTTATTTTAAGCTGATTTTTATTTACAAGTGTTTTTTTTTTTTTTGGGGGGGGGGGGGGGGGGAGGGTTGGAAGTGTAATTTTATTTATTTTATTAATAGTGTGTATGTACTTGTATGTGTATGTGTAATATACTAGTGAACACTTTCCCGTATAGGAAGTGATCACTTTTTTTTTTACACTTAATTAAACTGTAACAGCTTCCTTTTTTTATGAATGGACGCGGCTGCTGTTTGTGGTCGCGTCCATTCACTCCAGGCAGTGCGATTAGGTAGAGGACCGCTCGGTCCTCTTTCCCAATCACTCACTACGGGATCCCCGACGGAAAATGCGGCAGTAGCGGCGCGTACACGGCGGTAGCGGCGGCAAGAACGTGCGATGTATTAAAACGTCATGTTGCCATTAGCAGGCAAAAGCATGATGTTTTAATACGATAGATTGCCGTTAAATGGTTAATACATATACGGCTGTCTGAAACCATCCCAAGCAAAGGCAGAGGTATTTAGTTAGCTTCATATTAGCTATTTTTGAACAACATTGCTAAAGGTGTCCATTTTCCTGTTCCATTCCCTGCAGACTCTATCCACCTGCAGGGAATCGATTCCCCCCAAAATATTAAATCACTCAACTTTTAGTTGATTTGGACCAAAAATCGAGCTAAAATGTCAGACAGGTTGGAAGATCTAGGTCAATTGGGGGTGAGGCAGAAGTGGCGGCAGATCGAAGGCTCATAGTGTTGCACTGCATTGAACAGTGCAATGCTGCAGTTCGATTGATTTTCAATATATTACCTGATGGAATCTATTGAAAACTAATGTGCAGTGTTGTGGTGGGAATCAAATCAAATCTCTTGTGGTTAACAGGAAGTCTGGAGCTCTCTGCCCTGCTTTTGCCTTCCGTAGTGAATGAGTGTTTTCTTCAAACATCTGTCCTGTTTTAATAGTAATTTTTAAAGTGATAAATTGCAACTGAAACAAGAAATATGACTGATTGGCGACAACAAAGAACCTGCCACACAAGGATTTGGGCTGCAGTTTTAGGTTAAATTAAGACTGAAGACCCCTAACCTGGTTCTAATATCATCTGACTAGAGATGGGTGAGTTGTATAATGGGACCGAAGCATAGCTAAAGATAAGCAGAAGGCACCGGAACTAGTATGCAGCAGGAACGGATCAACTGATGCGGGCTCCAAAGCAGCGTGCTCTCATGCAGCAGAAGACATCAGGAAAAAATGAGAGAGAGCACGCAAGGCACTGCTGCTATACAAGCCCTTTATTCAGTTGGGCAGACACAGTGGTTACAAGCCCTGCTTAACCAGAGGCAAACATGTACTGTCAGGCTTACAACCCCCACTGCTTATAACCACTGTGTCTGCCCAACTGAATAAAGGGCTCGTATAGCAGCAATGCCTCTCTCATTTTTTCCAGGGAAAGACGCATATGTATGTACTAATACTACTGAGGACTTGACTTCTTATTCTTTTACACTGTAATGGTTAATAACCCAGAGCTATAAGATACAGTTTTTCGCTGTAGTCTGGAGAAGTAGACTTAAGAATTCTCCATAATTAATAAGAGGTCATAAAACTTGTATGTGGCTGGGACAAGAACCCCTGGCAACAGGGGAAAGATAATAAGTTCAATAGGTCACCATTAATCATCATTAATGCATGTGAGCTCAATATAATTGTAAATTGCAGCAGCATCCTAGACGTTTAACCTTTAAAACAAGAATATGGGATTCCACTAAAGTTCTATTTAGGATTAGGCTCAAAGATACAATTATTCACATCAGTAGGCTATCTTTAATTCAGGTTAAGTCATTTTAAGGGTAGGCCCACAGCTAAAGTTAGGGATATTGGCCAGTAAGTAGTCAAGAAGTGAGGAAGTGTAAGGAGAGGAAATTGGTTTATAAAACAAAGAAAAAAAGTGTTATGAGATAAGCAAACGAGAAGAAAAAATGATCGTTCACTGTCATTGTGGTGTAGAAAAAAATGCCTCACGCAGCGTAGGAGGAATCATGTTTACTACTGGCATGTAGAGCTAGAGTTTTTTTTTTAATTCCCTTAGCTGAAAAAGCGCCCCTTTTTTTCTTATATAGCTATCCACTTTATCCAGATCACTTTCGTTTAGGGTCCTTTTTCACGTTGAAAAAGCAAACATTAAAGAATATTTAAAAAAAGAAAAAAAAAAAAGCAAACTGCCCCGATTTTTGGTATGAAAGGACTGGCATTATTTTCTGCTATTACTCTCAGCTATTTCTCAGCTCATCACTAGGCTGATATGCTGGGGCTGTGTCTGGTCGTGTGCTGCAGCCACATTTGTCTATTAGATTATGCTGCTGATATTAAAAGGACACCTGAGGTGAAAATAAACTAATTAAATAAACACTTTTAATTATCTTCTTCCTCCTTAAAATGACTTTTAAAGATATTCCACAGTTTTATTTTATATTTAAATCTACTTTTTAAGTTTTTACTTTTATTGCTTTTGCTCAATGACACACTCATTGAAGTACATCAGAGCTAAAATCTATAAACTATTGACCCTCTATCTCTTTCCTGCTCTCAGAAGCCATTTTCTGCTAGGAAAGTGTTTTATAGTTGTAATTTCTTATCAGTGAGGGTCACACTGCAGTCTGAACCCCTCCTGACTCAGACAGGAGATGCCACTTACATACCTGATGTTTAAGGGCCCGTTTCAACTAGACACGTTGCTCCGCATCACAACGTAAGAAAACTGCAACCAATTCACATCAATGGAGTAGTTTCCATTGACGCAAATAAACCTACGGCATCCGGCGTGAGGGAAATTATGAATAGCATGCTGCAGTTTTCTGCAGCACGAATCAGAGTCCTCATAGCCACTGACGGGAAGCTGCATGACGTCGCATCCGGTTGTACGGATGGCAATCGAAAGTACAGCGATCGCCTCGCATCCACTATGCTAGTGGAAACGGCCCTAACTCTTTCAGGCAGAGAAAAAAAACAAAGGAACATAGCATAGTTATTTGTGTGCTAGGCACTATACATACACATGTCTATCTCATCATGTCACATGTCACATGTCACCTCGGGGATCCTATAAGGACTGATATTTCGCACTCATACCTCCTACACCAAATTATGAGGGTAGGGAGGGGGTCCTCATAATAAGCTCCGTGCCAAACCGCAGCCCTTTAGTCCCCCTGGTTTCCGAGATAGGTTACATAAAGCTATCTCAGGAACAGTGGGGCTGAAATTTGGCTCAGAGGTAGTTTCGGGAGTCCCCTCCATACCCTCAAAATTTGGTGTGTGTGTAGGAGGGATTAGTTTGGAGAGATCGGCCTTAAATATCAGCAGCATAATTTACTCTAAACCAAGGAGGTTCTCTCCCTCAGAAAATCGTGTTTTCCCCAATAAACTTGACATGGGCTTCACACTGCCAGTAAGTTGATTTTCAAATTACAGTTCCTCTTTAATAATAGACACAAGAAATGAGAACACTAGGCTATGAGCTCAGGTTAGGCTAGACTAGGTGTGTGGAGGTGAGAGGGGTATTTCAAGGTCTTTTCCGGTGGCAAGAATTCAGGATATCAGGTCTGTTCTAATTAACTTGACAACCTGTAATATCAGAAACAATATATCTTGCATCAGGAATTTTTCGCACCTTTTCATAAATCCAAATATTTTATATGCTTTTGCAGGAGTTGGCAATCTTAGTGACGCTCAGTGAAAAATTCTAAAAATCTGTAGTAATTTATGTTGTGATATTTAGTTTTTTATGTTTGTGTCCAAAATTCAGATTACATTTTAACTGATGGTTAAAAAAATTGTCATGGGTTTGGAAATATGCTAGAGTGTGAAGCACAAATTGTACAACAAGGGTTAATAACATGATCTAATAAATCTCATGCTATATCAGTGGTTTTGCTGATTAAACTTTGATTGTGCCTTAATGATCTGACACTAACAAACACTGGATTTTTACAGAATTAGAAGCCTGAATGGAAAAGGATAAAAGAAAATCAAACCTGTTTTTCTGCCCATAACAAAATTAGATCATTAAATCACTGCCAGTCTGAATGATAAATTACTGACAGAGCTAGTACTGCTACCACTGGCACATAACTACGGTTCTGTGTGTTTTATATTGTCCATGATTGATATATTAGGGTTAATTTCTCTGAAGTGCTGTTTTTCCTTGCTGTTTCTTTGTTATTCGCATAGAATGCTGCCAAAATGCCTTTTTCTCCCCTCCACATTCTGCGCACAACTCTGTAACTGCATTGCAGAGAAGAAAAATGAGGAGTCATATCTACAACTCCAAGCTTGCTTCCTAAATATTTTATAAACTCGCCGCTTTAGAATTCAAGACTACTCTGTGCTTCGGATTCACAAATGTCTGACTAGACTTTGATTGCAGAAATACTAATAACTTTTTTTTTTCTTTAAGCAAGGGCTTTACACTCAACCAGCTAAGAGATAAAGTCCATGCCAGTATATTGTCCCCCACTAAACATGATCAGTCAGACTGTGATTATTCTGAAAATAAATGCAAGGGTTTTCATGTTGTTCCAGCACACTTAGAAAGTATCTAAAAACTTTTGGAGAAAATAAATAAATAAAGCACACAACAAAATCTTGCAGAGCTGTCCTCAAAAAGGAAAACAAATCACAATAAAAGGCTGACTCTCCACCCTGAACTGATCATTACATTTTACTTTCCCAGAATAGACGTAACAACAGAATACCAAAGCAGCTCAGGGCGAGCCAGAACCACTAAGAAAGTATAGGGGACTATAAGAGACCGAAAAGCCCTCCTACTACAAGTAGAATAGAAATAAGTGTGACCTCATTTCTAATGGTAGCCATATGCTGTACAATTTTTTTGCCCATTCAACGAGACAAAATGATGAATCGATTGTAAACTGAAGTGGGATTAAAAACATTCATGATGAATGTTACAATCGATTAATCAAGTCTTCCAATCACTATTACGGGCTAAAATTGGTCAAAAGATTAATCTGCAATATTGGTCTGTAGTTGGTCGTAAAAGAATCAATAGTTATATGAATTGTTATATCAATCTTCATATCGTTCAAATGACAATTGAAGACAGATCATTAAATAGTGTATGGGCAGCTTAATTTTAATGTTTTTTAATATATCAAAAAACATGTGAGGATTATAGAGGCTATCATCTGTACTGTGTAACATCAGTAATTCTGATAACATGTATAAAACCATATTAGGCTGGATTCACACTTGTCTACTTTTCTGTGCGTTTTCTGCACAGGGTTACTGAGAACCAATGTTCATCAATGGGTTAGTTCATGCTTGAATGTGTTTTTCACATGCAGAAAAAACAAGTGACAGAGATGCAGTACTGTCAGAAAATGCATGTAAAAAAACACACAGCTGATAGACAATTGTGAATCTAGCCTTAGTTTACAATTTTCTGTAATATTGACTATCATGATGAGCTCAGGCAGCAAACAAGTTTCCGAAAACTAACAGCCCCTCTATGGAGGATCACTTCCTTCATCTCGGAACAAGTCTTCCTTCTACAGTTTAGCAACGCTTTGGACAAAATACACATTTTAGGGGGTTTATCCTGCAAGTGATACCTTTGTAATTGTTGAATAAGGATGACAAAGGCACTGAATGGTGGAAAATGTGCAAATTTGTATAACAAATCGATATATGAAAGTCAGGAGTTTATGGTAAAAATAGGCAATTAAATAAAATTAAAATGACTTTCCAAGAAAATTTGGATAAAGTGAAACTTTAAAATAGAATACAGAATATGGAGGCATCCCCTGTGTTCCAAAAACGGTGTGTGTGTATGGGTATGTGTGGGGTGGTAGTAGTAATGGGAAGCCTCTGGATAGTCCAGTGGCTTCCCAAATCCTCTTTGAGTCCACTGTTCCTGCACAGGACCCTCTTCTTCTTCTGGACACTCCCCTGATTGTTTGGTCTGGGCATGTGTGAGTAAGGTCCAGGAATTCCGAGTAGAACAAGGTTCTCGTTTATTGTTTTTTCCCTCCATGCAGGACCACTTTTGTTCTAATGGCCATCTGCGGACCTGTTTTGAGCATGCCCGGTTCAGATGCACTAGTACATAGCAGAAGTGCAGACATGAAAAATGTATTTGACAAGCTCTTGCCAAATAAGTATAGAGGGACCCAGCACTGGAACGGATTGCTGCAAGTGGATCCAAGAAACCTCTCAACTATCCAGGAGCTCCCTACTAAGGCACAGGTGTAGAACTCCAGGCCTGAAGGGCCAGATCCATGCCAGTATTTAGGATGGACTGAGAAAGAGAGGAATGTGTTCTACCTGACGGACCACACCTTCCCTGATTCAGACCAATCAATTAATTTGAGCTGCGTCAAAAATGTGTGAGGACCTCGGCCCTCGAAGGACAGGTTTGACGTGCCTGCACTAAGGTAAGTAACTTCTCCCCCACCACTCCTCATTACAGGTTTGATTTAAATTCCACTAACTTATTGTCTAACTCATTACATTTGCAATGAAAGATTTTAAAACACATTAAAGAGACCTTAGGTACGAAAAAAAAGAGACCTTAGGCCCCTAATTTTTCTCTCAATAGATGTTTTTTGACACCTCGCCAATAAAATTTGTTTCTTTAATTTGATTTTTTTTCTTCAGGTACACTTTAATTGACTTACAAATACATTTTAAATAGATCTTATTTTTACTATTTTACAAATGCAGGATTAGCGTTGTGATACTATGTAGTGATATTACACAAACACAAAACAGATCTGGCATGATTAAGCCTCAAGTCTTACTAAAAATCTTTACAACATTGGCAAGCAGTGCGCTACTGATCAATAACGAAAAGCTGTCTTTTATAGGATTCCACCTACTGCAAAACCCTCATAAATATCCCGGTAAACATACAGCAAAAGGTACACTATTTACACATATAGCATATAACAATTTACTTTGGCCAGTGACTGAAAGTGAACATATAATGTTCTGACTATACTTATTTGTGTTGTCTAGCACACATAAAAAAGTAGGACCAAGATCAGGAGTACTCTTTTTCCTGTTTAAACTAGAAAGTAATGCAATATTATAAACAAAGGGATAGTACAGTTGCTAAGGACAAGCCCTCTAAAGGCTTGGTTCACACTGCATGGCTCAAAAACTGATCCGGGTAAAAACTGATCCATCAAATGAACCCATTTTTACATTGAGCATCACTTTTTCTATCTATGGGTTCCATTCTGTTGCCACTCAGTCAATGTGATAGATCCATCGATTCAGAATGATCACAGATTCCCTATATTTGCATTCCGTTTAGTAGAATGGACCAATCAGTTATGTGTCAAACTGACTGATGTGAACAGATCCTGTTGGTTAACATAGGTTCAGAGCCATTCACATTTGCTTAGTCCACTAAACAGAGTGTTTTTTTTAGGACAGAATGAACCAAGCCTTATACTGCAGCACTGAATTTGTACCCTGGTCATGACACAATCTGCATAAACTTTCTATGTGAATGAGTAGTAAAAAAAATGATTTTAGATAGAAAACTAGGTACTGAATCCAAGGTTTGGAGTTCTACATTCAGATGGATGTGTGACAAGCAGGGCTGGTTCTAGACTTTTTGCTGCCTGAGGCAAACTTGTGAGGATGCGCCCCCTGATTTGGAATGATTGCACAGCACCCGACAAATTACTCTGCTCCATTAAATGTTCTCACATGACATGCTGCAGCTCAACACAATAGCACATTGGCTGGCTGTGAGTCTGTGACAAAAAAACTGCTCAATCTCAGCCACTCCATTCCTCCTCGGTCAGGACAGCAGTGCCACATCATCCCTTCTCCTGTGCAAGTCAAATGAAGCACTGCGGCTCTCCTGCCTCCCCCTTCTCACTCACTGTCAGACTCCTCACACAGCACTACAAGCTGCCTTTTCCCATTGATGGCCTCTTTACCATTCGCTTGCTCTTCTCTTGCTTCTCCTCCTACTCTGACTGCATGCTGTTAGTGTAAACACAATACAAAAATGCTGTCCCTGTAATCTCTGCACCTGATGCAAATGTTTCACCTTGCTTCATGAGAGAACCGGCCCTGGTGACAAGCGGTGGATTAATCACCAGTCACATGCTACTGTTCTATATGCAACATTTACTGGTCGCTGGAGGCGGTGGGGATATGGCACTTACACAGAACTGCTCTGGGCATGTG
Organism: Hyperolius riggenbachi; assembly: GCF_040937935.1. Taxonomy (NCBI): domain Eukaryota; kingdom Metazoa; phylum Chordata; class Amphibia; order Anura; family Hyperoliidae; genus Hyperolius; species Hyperolius riggenbachi. Next base: position 188,006,065 of record NC_090646.1, on the reverse strand, counting down.
TGGTTCAGAATTGCTTGAGCATTTCCTCGGGATTATTCGACTGAAGTTGTCAGTACAATACTGAAGGCCCGGGGAGCAGGATAGAATCCAAAGACAACAAGCAATCGAAGTATACTCAGCAGTAGGTAATCTACCCACCATGGGTTTAATTAAAATTATTTTTTCCCACTTCAGGGTTACTGTAAAGCGGATGCAAGATGAAATACTAACTGTAACAAGTAACTTGTCTATAGATCTTATCTAAAGTTTAGATAGTTTACACAGCAAATCTAGCTGCAAACAGCTTCAACTGTTTATGATTATTTATTCCTGTGATACAATGAGGGCAGCCATGTTCCGTTTTTCACATTACACAGGCAAGCTGCTCTGCATCTCCAGCCCTCAGCCTGAGAAAACTTCACTCCCCCCTCCTCTCTGCTCCCCTCTGCCTCTGAAATCTTTGGCTAGTAACCTCTTCCTCCTCCTGCCCAGACTGAGCTCCCATAAGCCCGTGCTACTAAGGCTGAGAGTGCCAAGACTCTCTGGAGAAGCTGTGGGAGTGGCTTGTTTAGGTTATAGTGAATTAAAGAGTTTTAAAACAAAACAAAAAAAGTATTTGGCTTGAAGAATGCCCTATAAACTATATGAAAGGAACACAATTATGCAATGAATAAAAGTTTACCTCGGATCCACTTTAAAGAGAACCCGAGGTGGGTTTGAAGAATGTTATCTGCATACAGAGGCTGGATCTGCCTATACAGCCCAGCCTCTGTTGCTATCCCAAACCCCACTAAGGTCCCCCTGCACTCTGCAATCCCTCATAAATCACAGCCACGCTGCTGACAAACAGCTTGTCAGAGCTGGCTGTGTTTATCTCTATAGTGTCAGTCTGCTGCTCTCCCCTCCTCCTGCAGAACTCCGGTCCCCGCCTGCATCCCTTCCCTCCCTGCTGATTGGAGGGAAGGGATGGGGGCAGGGACCGGAGCTATGCAGGAGGCGGGGGAGCAGCAGAGACTGACACTACAGATGTAAACACAGCCTCACAGCACGGCTGTGATTTATAGGGGATTGCAGAGTGCAGGGGGACCTTAGGGGGGTTTGGGATAGCAACAGAGGCTGGGCTGTATAGGCAGATCCAGCCTCTGTGAGCAGATAAAATTCTTCAAACCCACCTCGGGTTCTCTTTAAACCACCAGTCTGTATTAGCCCATACCATCAATATTTCATTTGCATAGATAGGGAATGTGCATATCTACCTGGATCTTTGGTTGTGAGAATTGGAGTTTAGATGCCTAAGCGGTTTGTTTATAGACATTTCCTTTTTACAACGATCAAGCAGCTGAGGACATTACCTCTGCAATTGTGCATCAGCCACAACAGAAAGCAAGTTATGAAGGCAAGCTGCTACAGTACAGTTTTGTAGAGTATAATCTTTGTGGCAGCATGGTGGTGTAGTGGATAGCACTCTTGCCTTGCAATGCTGGGTCTCCGGTTTCAATCCCAGCCTGGGAACCATCTGCAAGTTTGTATGTACGCCCTGTGTCTGCGTGGGTTTCCTCCGTACACTCTGGTTTCTTCCCACATCCCAAAAACATACAGCTAAATTCACTGGATTGGATCTAGCCTAAGGTAGGGAATGGATTATAAGCTCTTATGACTGACAGTTAAGTGTATGTACTCTGTTGTACTGCGCTGCGGAAGATATATACAAATACTAAATAATAATAATATCCTTGATAGAACTTTTTGGTCTACACAGCAGTTCACATAGACACCAAGGAAGTTTTTAGCCAGCAATAGTTGTATCCAGTTATTTCTAAACATTTTAAGTGAAATTTAAGATTTCACTTTAAATACAACTTTTGTCTTCAATTCATTAGCATTAAGATTATTATTATTCCACTCTCAGATGAAGCATCTTTCTAGCATATTAATTAAACAATTATACTGTATGAATAGAAAGAAGAATGCAGTAAAAAAAAGTAACTAGGTGAACTACTGTATACTCTGCACAGTCCAGAGACATAGTACATTAGTAATCATCTGAGGGAATTATCAGAACTCATAGAGCAGCACTAACCTAATGGTTTTAAGCCCCTAAAACAAACATTTAAAAGTAATCAGAGTCTTCTGCTAAAAGAAACCTCAAGGGTGCCTCTTGCACAGTTTGGCTTGTGCTGGCTTTTCAGCTGCTGCGACAGGAGTGCGATAAAAAGAAATCACATTCTGCATGGCTCCTTTGACCAAGCTAAGATAATAACTCTACTGTAACTACCTACTGAGCACCAGATAAAAGGACCTGCATGGTTACTAGAATATATTAGCAGGCAGAGCAGTCCCGCTATGAAACAAGTGGCATTAAAAAATGAGGTACTTGCTATAGTGTGTGCTCTTTAGAGGCCCCCAGCCAGTTGCAATCTGTGTAAATGATAAGCTGTGCTTTTAGGACATGTAGTCTTGTCCATTCTTCGATGTGTTTTTCAATTTTATTCCAGAGGTAAGGCAAGTTCTGGCTACCTCACTATTCTGTAGCAGCCAAATGTGATGGTCAGATACTAAAACTCAAATCATTCAGGCAGTCCCTGTGCCTGTCTCACATTGCAGTCCTGCAACCGATTTGGTTGCATTAAGTCACCAAGGATAAGTAATAACAGCTGATCTCCTTCTCCAGATGAAGTGAAATAAGTTTACATTCAATCATCATACAAGAAGTTATTTTAAGAATTCCCCATCACAGTACGGACATAAAGGGCCATATGCAATTCACTTTTTCACCTGATTTTTCTCCTAGGTGATATTTTTAAAGTTGTCAATAAAATGCCTTTTAAGCCACCAGAAAGCAAGAAAATAATCAAAATAATTTTGATAGTAATTTTTCAACTACTTTTGGTACTTTTTTAGTTGAAAAGTGCTGAAAAGTTATTTTAAATCGAAGTTGAAAAATTATCTCCTGGGAGAAAAGTCAGGTGAAAAAGTGAATTGCATATGGCCCAGAATATTTAAATCTTTAAAAAAAAGAAAGGTGTAATTTGTTTATCTCTCTTATAGAGACAAAGCAGCAGCCAATACAATTCGATTGAGATTTTCGAGAGATTTATTGCACAAAGTAGAGTGTGACCCTACTATGTGCAATAAAACTCTTGAAAATCTCAGTCGGGTTGTATTGGCTGCTTTGGTTACTCTGTCTGCCACAGGAGAGGTAAGCCAACCACACCTCTCCTTTTTATACATTGTATATTTTTGGCTGCCTTCATCTACCAATTGTTACTTATCACACCTCTGTTGGGAGGTTGTATTTTTAGCATAGTTCTTATCCAGGTGCCCTAACTAATTACAGGGAGAACCCTCCCAAATCCAAAGCGGGGGCAGGAATTCCTCCATAAGCCTTTTTGGTGGTTGCAGTTCTTGTGCAATCTGAAATTTGTGAGTAACTCTCTTTACATTTCTTATCCAGGTGTTTTAATATACTGATCTATTGGCTCCTGGTTTATGTCTACCTGATGAATTACTGAGTGGAAATTGCCTAGAAGCTTAGTCAAAGTAGCGCCCATACGTTAGGTCTCGCCCACAGTTGCAAATGCAAATAGCTCTGTGATCTGAACCCCATCTGCGCTATCGTGCGTAGTGCTGCTGATCTGATTCATTACAGTGAATGGGTCAATGTGCGGTTTGATGAAAAATGCACGCAGCAGTGTGATAGCACATTGCACTGCTGCGCAGCGCATGTAGTTTGACTATCACACAGTGCCGTTTATGCACTTCTAATGTCGCGTTGCCGAAATGCACACGACAATGTGTGTAGTGTAAACAAGGCCTAGGCCTTAGTATGATTTACAGTATAAGTGTACTACATACAGATTAGCAGCTCAATAGATGTATGCAGAAGCAAAATAATTATAACTAAGCATGGTATGTGTAACGATCGGTGTCAGCACACAGAGAGAATCTGATTATTGGTGATCTGCAGTATCACCAAGAATACAGATTTATACCTGATTATTGATGATCTGCAGAATCACCAATAATACAAGTATATAACTAACCTCTGGACACCTGATAAGTGTAAGTGTTTGGTGCAACAGTATGAGTCTGGATCACCTGAGAAGCAGGCGACTCCAGATAGTATAATGAGTATCTCCTGATAGGCTTGGAGTACACAGAGAGTCAGTGTTTCCCTGAACAGCTGGGAATCAGACTCTACTGCAGTCAAAGGACTCCTGTGAGATTGAGTCCCTGACTGGATTGCAGGGAGGTCCCTCTGAGAGACAGGGAGTCCCTGCAGCTACTAGACACCCCACTGGGGGTGTCACAGGTAGAAGGGTCGGTCAGGCCGGGTCGGCAACACACGAGCAGATAAGGTACAGAGACAGAAGGCTGATTCGGTAACCAGGGACAGGCAGGGTTGGCAACAAGTAATCAGATATGCGTAGGTACCGAATCAGAAAGCCGAAGGAGGGTCAGGAAAGCAATAGGTCATAACAGATATCAAGCATAGGCCTAGTCTAGAGTGTGAGGTCCGAGTTCTCAACACCCAGGAACTGGTCTAAAGAATAACACAGTAATGACACAGTATCCCTAGTCTTGGGTGTGAGGTCCGTGATCTCAACACCCTGGAACTAGTCTGAAGTATAACACAATAATAGCACAGTATCCCTAGTCTTGGGTGTGAGGTCCGTGGTTTCAACACCCTTGAACTAGTCTGGAGTATAACACAATATAGCACAGTATCCCTAGTCTTGGGTGTGAGGTCCGTGGTCTCAACACCCTGGAACTAGTCTGGAGTATAACACAATATTCTGGCTAAGTGTGGATTCCCAGGTCCACCTGGTTCAACCACACTGAGGATCTGACTATGGTCTGAGTGCTAACACGTAAGCATTCACAACGGCAGACAACCGGCAACTGACAGGGAAGAAGGATATATAGTAGAGCTCTCCTCAGCGCCGCCCAGACCCATTCAGCCAATCACCTGCTGCGCTGGGATCAGCTGATCGTCCAGATCAGCTGATCCCTCTCCTATTGGCATAAAGGGCTTGCCTGTTAGCGCGCGCGCGCATAGCTCTCCATCTATGTGCACTACTAGGCTCAGACAACACAGGCGCACGCTGCTGCTGTCGCTGCTGCGGAGAAACCATCGGTCTGAACGCGGCTCCAGCCGCCTCGCTGTCAGACCGCGCAGCGGTGTCTCCGCAATCCATTACAGTATGCTTAAAATAATAGGGGAGCACAATTAAGGAAGAAACAAGGTACAAAAGAATTTGAAAACATGAACTGTTCCACACATTTAATTTAGTAATTCATTCCAACTGTGTCCATATGTCCACACAGTACTCTCACTGTGTCCATATAGCAACCATATTTAAATTTCACCATTATTTATGAGACAGTGGAAAGCCTTATGATGACCCAGACTATGCTTAGGCCTAGAACCCACTAGCAGCATTTTTCTAAGCACTTGTGATTTGAAAAGCTCTTGTCAATGTAATGCTATGCAGTGTTCTCCCCAGAAATATTTTGTAGCCGGGTGGCACGAAAAAGTAGCCGGGTGGGGAAGTAAGGTCACGCTGGGTGCTGCTGGAGAGGGAGGGTCACACTAGATGGGGAGATTTCTAGATCGTGCTGGTTTGGGGGAAAGGGGGGAATAACTTGTTTGAGAAACAAAAATCACATTGCGAGCGCTTCCAAAATGCTGTATATGTATGATATTTTCATAGAAATTGCAACTGTAGTGTAAATGCTACCACAGGGCAACTTTGTCATAGTACCTCTGTTTGCTGGCATTCGGTAAAGCTCTGGACATTCCCTGAAAAGCGTGAAAGGGGCCTTAGTGCCATAGCCCCCATCATCACATATATGACCAGATATCATTAACCACTCCCAGCATGCAATGTATGTGACTCCTGCTGCTGTATAGGAGCAGACGAGTGCTGACTAAAATCACACAGGCAGGTGACAATCATGGTGAGAACTCCAGAGAAGACTGTAAAAACCATGCTACAATGATTTAGTATTCTGGCTAAACTGGATGGCTGTAAATCTTCTGTTCAACCTAAAACTAACTGCTGAGCAAAGATAAGTTAAACATGCTGTACTGAACGGTTTGCCATTCATTTGCCCATACTGGAAGCTGGATATCTCAGTGATTTAACTGAACACTTGGGGGTCAGTTTGTGATGAAGTGCAGGAACACAGTAGGCAGAGTGAATGCAGCACCAGGTTCAGGTTACAGATCCTGTAAACAGCTTGTTATCAGTAGAAAAAAGGAAATGTGTTGATCAGCCAGTATTTGAGGTTTCTGGACATTGCAGGGAAAGGAGAGTGTCTGTGCACTGTAGTAGCTGGGGGAGATCAGGTGACTCACCAAAAGGAAAGCAATAGAGCTGCACATTCTATTCTGTGCCTGAAGTCTGGACCTCAGCTGAAAGCTCCCGCGGTCTGACTCATCTCTGCTCTGTGCTAGGAGCTTTTCCCGCCCCTCCACGCTGCTGATAGGAAGGAGATTCTAGGAGGAGGAGAGCTAGTGATTCAAAACTCCGTGCAGAGGAATGAATCGAAACTCTGTGCAGAGGAATGATTCAAAACTGTGCAGAGAAATGATTCAAAACTCCGTGCAGAGGAATGAGTCTCTGCTTTAGATTGAGCCTAATCACAGCAGCCGGGCGGGAACAGAGACCCAGGTGGGCGCTCCGCCCGGCTAATAGGCTCTGGGGAGAACACTGCTATGAATGTGATCTCACTTGAGGGGTGTGATTTAAAAATAAATAAATCACCCATAACATTACATTAGCAAGAGCTTTTCTAATCACAAGAGCTTAGAAAAGCATTGCTAGTGGGTTACAGGCCTTATACTGCTTTAGATACAACCCCAGAAAGACAACATAAAGAATATCCAGTCTTCACTGCTGTAAATGGTCACAGGGTTTATATTTTACCATAAGAGCCCATAAACAGGATGTGAAGAATATGCAACATAGGCAATAGCAAGAAGTAAACATTCAACTCTTACTCTTTCACAGGCATCAAAGGAAAGCTCCACCCCAGCGCATGACATTGTGATTTGAAAAGAGTGCGACTATGATAGAAATCCCAGAGAGAAGACCATGTCGTGACACATGACCTAAGCTGTCAAGATACATAAATGTGTTACGGCACATACAGCTTAGGAGCCATGGCACTAAACCGAACAGCAGGAGTTGCACAAATCAGTACAGAAGCTGAAGACCAACCAGCAGTCAACTTCTGGGACCCTCTGATAGCCTCTTAAGAGTAGACTTAACATATCCACACTCAACCAAGCACCCATGCTATCATATGGTTCAGGTGGAGATCTTCTTTAGTGGTAACCACCAGACACATTTTTTTTAAAGATTCGGATATGGTTTGTGAGAATCTGTTTTAATTAGGTTTGTGAGAATCTCAACCACCTTCATCTGGCTCTTTTGCAGTTTGCTTCTCCCCAGAAGAACCTTCCCAAGATTTCAGGTCTTGATCACAGTAGGGATTGACACAAAATCTCAGCAAAAGGGATGCCAACGGGAATAAACCACTTTTTTTAGTAGATTGAAAATAGGTTGGAAACATTGTTATGCTTTTTAATCCTGACACCACAGAAAATGTTTCCATTACTTAATTCCATGGCAAATCGCTTCAAAGTGTTTCAGTTTTGCTTGTAAATCTAATAAGCCTAGTTACAGTATGGTTAAGATGGTGATATCCTAATTGTTAAGTATCATTAGCTTAAATATAACTCTTATTAGTTCCACAATTTCCTAGAAAACACTGATCCACATAATTAACACTTTTGCTATACAGTTCATTCCTTTAGCAAATACCTGACGGGGCAAAAATTAGAACAAGAAGCAGTCATGGTTCATCAGACAGATGCCAAGTATTAAGATAACACAGCTAATTCATTTACATCAGGGATAAAGGATAGCCATTTGACTTCAAGCTGTGATTAAGAGTCAATGAATGCAATATAAAGGCAAGCCTTGTGTTTGTATAGTCATTGCTATAGTCTCCTTTGCTTTAAAAAAATGTTGAATTTAGGTATGGATGGTTGCAGAGAAAATTAATTTATATTCACAATGGACATAATTGTTTTAAAAAACATATTCCGAGAGTCATTTGAAATAGCTAAGAGGACTATGGCTTGAGTTGACTTGCCAATATTGCAATAATTCTGCAAATGAATGGCATCTGTAATCAGTGTACATTCTATTCTAGAATTCAGAATGCTTAATTTCACAGTTATTGTGCGCTGGTTTGTGTGGGATGGGATTAAGGGTGTTCCTGAATATAAATCCCACTTTAAGTTAAAGATACATTTGTTTATTGCCTGCTCTCAATCAGCAGCACATTTATACTAAATGCCGCCTTTGGATGAAGAAGAAACTTATTAAGTGGCTATTCAAAAGAGCCGTAAACTGATGTGATTTTAAATAGGCTCATGTAAGTCTATAAAAACTTCAATTGATTCTTTTCTTTTCATTTTTACCAACAGGGGGTAAAATACACCAGCGTGAAGCAAAAGACAAGGATAATTTATCAGAGATTACGAGGTCTTTGGTATTTGTGAAAGCCCAGGGCTAGCATTCTTCAGTACATAATTTCTTTAGCTAAAAGTAGTACTTACAAAGATATGAAACAGAGATTCCTCAGACTTAACTAGGCAGGGGAACTATTTTCCACTCTCGCCTTGCAGCAATTAATCAGATCATCAAAACTTTCAGCTATTACTGTACACATGAAATGGCGATGTGTCGGCAAATGCACCACCAATCAAACTTACAAGAGAAAAAATGTTTTAGATGCTCAGTACTGCGCTTCTGACTGGTAGAAAACTGAACAGGATTGTGGGTGTTTGTAGCATGTGTCCGGCTGGATACAGGAAGCTTTAAAGTGGTACTCCATGCAAAAATGAAAATGGCCTTATGTACAGTAGTCCCTATACCTATATTACAAATTATTGACTTAATTAGTGTACACGTGGCCACTAATGATACAATTTGCTGAACGATTGATTGCGAAAAATTCTTCGTATGAACAATTGTAAATTATCGTTTGGGACCACTTAATGGACAAAAATCTCCTAACCAATCCGATCAAGTTGATGGGATCGAACCGAAATTTGGATTGATTTCATTAATCTGTTCGGATTGGTTAAGACATTTTTGTCCAAATGATCATTTACGATTGTTCATACGAAGAATCGTTCGTAATCAATCGTTCAGCAAATTGTATCATTAGTGGCCAACTTAATAATGCCTACTCAATGTAGCCATCCTCTCAATGCTCCGCCTACTGCCACCTGTCCAACCTAAACTGATCATCTCACATAAATACATTCCTTAGAAAATGATCCGCTCCTCCCATGACTTATTAATAATTTCCTTGCTTTTAACCTAATACCACCAACAGCTACAAGACTTTCCAAGTGCAGCTCTCACTCTCTGGTACTCTGTTCCTCTTACTATCAGGCTTGTCCCACCTTTAACACATTCAAACAGGCCCCTTAAACCCCACTGCATTGCTAATTAACCATAGCCCAATTACAATAACTGGGCTTGATTCACTAACCGGCGCTAAGTGTTAGCGCAGGAGTGAAAAACCACTTAGTGCCCCATAAGTAGCTTTGCACGCACTAACAAGTAGCAAAGCTACTTGGCGCACAGCCCCACGCAGTGTGCTGCGCTGGTAATAGTGCGCAGTGCGACGATAAGGCTGCACCAGCTGCCCTGTAAACGTCGCACCCGTACGGCCCTGTAAACGGCGCTTTGTATGCGTACGAAACGACGCATTAGGGGCACCCGATGCGCCACTTTTGGGCGCACCGGGTGCGACGTTTACAGGGCAGCGGGTGCGACCTTAACGTCACACCGTGCACTATTACCGGTGCACCACGCTGCGCGAGGCTATGAACGATGTGTGGGCGCAAACCACCAAACTCCATGGTTTGCTCACACTACCTCTTAGGGGCTCACTAACCGGCTTAGCGCCTGTTCGTGATTCAAGCTCAGTATTTCCTACCTCTTAGTTTGATTTGACAGTGTTCTTTTCTAGTTCTGGGTCATACCTTTTAGTTGTTATGTAGCCAGTGCTCCCTATATTTTAAGTACATGTCTACATAATGTGTTGGTGCTTTTTAAATAAAAGATAATAATGATAACAGTAATAATGGAGTTTGTCCCCTTAGAACAAGCCTACACGTTACTCTATCCATTTTTGAGAAGGCAAAATTGTCTCAACTCCCTACCTCAGGATTTTCTATCCATTATAGCCATGGAAAGCAAAAAAATAATGCAAATGATCATGGGAAATAGCTTTACTATAGCTTCGAAAGGCTGCCTGAGGTGTGCCAAATAGCTATTCAACCTAGCAAGTTGAATAACTTCAACCAGGGATGGCGCAGGAACAACGGGACTGATGGAGGACCAGGAAGGCTTTATGGCTTTAAGGAGAATCTGTACTCTAAAATTCTTACAATAAAAAGCATACCATTCTATTCATTATGTTCTCCTGGGCCCCTCTGTGCTGTTTCTGCCACTCCCTGCTGCAATCCTGGCTTGTAATTGACAGTTGCAGGCAGTGTTTACAAACAAAAGATATAGCTGCTAACCAGCATGTGATAGGCTGAGAGAAGCTCAGTCTGTGACTCATACAGAGCCTGCAGGGGGCGCGGAGAGGGTGTGTACAGCTTCTCTTTATCACAAGCAGAGTCAACAAAGCTAACAAAGGAAACAAAATTGTATTAGATAACAGAGATATTACAGCGACTGTGCAACTAGGAAAGGATGCAGTAAGACAGACCACATTAGAACAGGTATAGGAACTTATAGGATAGAAAAAAAAGGCTGAACATTTTGTTACAGAGTCTCTTTAAGGCTTTACTGCCGTCCAAGAAGATGGCGGCTTAATTGGCAGCCATGGCTACAGGATTCTGGCCTTTTCTTGTTTTAATTACCTCTTTCCTACCAATTCACCTTGTTTTCCCTCCTGAAGGTGTGCACTGTGGTCCGATGTAGCCAGGGACGCTGGTGCGGGTCGTGGGGAGTTAGGGGCCTGAAGTTTTTTCTGCTTTGCCGCTGCCTGGGTCAGTTGTCTGTGCAGATCTAGGCCAAGTGGAGTGCACTGCTGCTACCCAGGAGGTCAGGGCTCCACTGAGGCTGAAACACACCGCACCATTGGGGACACTTTTGGCCTTGCTGGATGCTGGCTCCATCCTTCAGCTGCTGCTGCTCCACCGCAGCAGGGACAGCTTTGGATCAGCCCCTCAATGATGCCAACTGCTAATCTGGAAGTAAAGGCCGCCGCGGCCAGACATTTCTGTGACAGCCAGCTGAATGCTGCCCAGGAGTCGGAACCCACAACAGAAATAAACACTACTGCACCTTTTGGACTGGAACACCTTGGCCAGCACTGCCAGGTGCAAGATGTTAGCAATCGGGATCTTCAGCAGCGTCACAACTGAGTCATCTCTGCTGAACCTTCGCCTCCCTTTGTTGTCCTCCCCCTTCAATGTCTCCTTCAGAATAACAGATGATTGCCAAGTGCGACTGGTGGCACCATAGTATGGCAGCATCAGCTCTTGGCTTTAAGACCTTAACCTGTATGAGCCTAAACCAATACCGGGTACTACTCCCCTTTGTACTTGGCAAAATAAATTATTCTTATTCTGGTATTTAGAGCCTTCCCTCTACTTTAATATATATCTAACCTGAACTGAGTTTCCACACTTCAGTATCTCTTAAAAGCATTGCTCTATCACCCTCTCTAGTCCTCTCAGTTCAGGATGTCAGACATGTTTAGACATTTGTGGTCCTGAGAAATGGCTAAAATGACAGAACTGTGATCCTTCTTCTAATAGCTGGCTATTTGCTTGGCAAGAACGTCTGAATGAAATGAAAGTAAACTATAGAAGAAGAACAATAAACCATAGTGGCCTCTTGTTTTTAGAAGCTTTTTGGAATAAAAGCTAGTGACCCTCCACCTCAAATTTTAACCCACTGTCCCTCCAAAGTCTGTCTGTAACACGTGTACTTTTATGCTGTGAAGCATATCAGTACAAATCTGAATATAAATGATCTAGTATATGATTATTTAACAGACTTGTCAACTGATTGTTGACTAAAGGCTTTAGTTTGCTAGCTACCACTTCCAGCGTGTCTGAAATACACATTTGCAATTAATTCTCCACAGAACCCTGCTACATAGATGGTGCGGTGTAAGCAAACTATAGCTTCAGTCCACCCATACACAGCAACGATACATTTTATGCCATTTTGTAAACGGAAGTTATGGAGTACTCACTATACTTCAGTGCAGGGATCATCTAGACAAAGCTATTGCCTACTTGGAATGGCCCTAGCTAAATCAAGGCCCAAATTTTATAGCTCCAGGAAAATTGTGCATGTAATGGGACAAAAATAACTGTGCTGCTACTTCTTCTATCACAAGACATGTCAGGACCGACCTTACTGTTTGAAGATGAGCAGCTGTCTCTTCACCAATAACTCCTTCATGAATGCAGTTTTTGTTGGCACAAAGTCATTACTGTTAATAGATCTTTTGTAGAAAAGAATGCACAACCTAATAAATAACCAAACATCTGGCAGCCACTGCCTTAAGTCTATAGAAAACATTCCAGCCTATAGTGTAACGATTGTGGGATTCTCTCCGTGATCAGCGAACAAGACGCGCGCTGACACTGTGGAAATCCTCCACAAGCGTGTAATTTGAGGGAACCCAGCAAAAGGTGCAATGCACCTGTAGAGGGAAATTCCTGTCGGCAGGTGGAGCTGTGGAGTGCAGAGGAACAGCTCCTCTGCCCTACCACACACGCCAGACAGGAATTGCACGAAGGGAAGAAACGCAGGGCAAGATAGCCCTAAAGGAGAGAGAGCAAAGCGACAGAGGGTATGTGTGTTCACCAAACTAGTCGCCACCCTGACCCTGCGACGATGAACACACAACCAGGAAGACAAAGCGAGAAGGCAATCGCCGGAGATGGCGATTGCTAACAGCGACACAAGACCGAATAAGCACAGATGAGGAATGTATGTATGTCCACCAATCTAGCCGCCAACCTGCGACGGCGGACACACAACAGAAGAAACCAAGTGAGAACGCAATCACAAGAGAAGCGATTGCGGAAGAGAATGAGCACAGGGACAGATTGTATGTGTGTGCACCAAACTCAACCCGCGACTGTGCATACACAGCAGCAGATATGAAGTAGGAACGCAATCGCGAGAGAGGCGATTGCCAGAGGTGACACAAGGCTACAGCAAGGCAGAGCACGAGAGTAGCAAAGGCACAGCAAATCATACAATGAGAAGATAAGGAAAATAACAAACGCTAGCTAAACGCGAACACCGCACTCATTCGCAACAGTGCATGCGTTTATGCGCGGTCTCCACGTGATAAGCACAATAGAGACAAGCACGCCTAACTAACCACCGACAGACAAACATGAAACAGAGGACGCGAGCGCTTGCTTAACGGTTACCTCACCGAGCCTCCAGCAAGCGTTCGTAACAGACAAGACAGACACACGAAAACAGGAACAAGCGAGAGATAGGATCCACAGCACTAGCGAAAGAGGCTAGTGCGATCCAGGAAGACAGAACAGAACGGGCTACCAGTAACAACCGCTGTTCCGGTTAGCACCCAGACACACTGAACGATTTCCTGTCGGCCACCGCAGGGACCGGACAATCGCAACAGACAAACAAAACAGATAAGCAATCCTAACTGCACCGGGGAACCTGCCGAGTGCAGTCCCAGGAATTACTCTAAGCTGATATTCAAACAATGAGCAAGGCTGACACTCCCAGGAGTGTTTCACAGGAACTAACCCTTATGACCAGCCAAGGTCTGTGATATCACATGGTATATATAGAGCAAGCCTACAAGGGATGTGGCTAGACAATTTGCATGACAAACGTATGCAAATTCTTCAGCAGCAGCAAGCTGAAAAACTGACAAAAGGTCTCTCTTCCAGAGATCTGCAGAATGCAGACCTGAACAATGGTCAAAAAGCTGCCTGCCTGCACAGGCAGCTGAGCAGATCATTACATATAGAGTATGTGTGCAATGATTCTGCTATGATATTGTTCTCAGAGTACCACCTCCCTGAGTGATAGGCCTAAAACCATTTTGTAAGCATGCACCAGTATCTGAAGAAATTGGAGATAATACTGCAAGTATAGCCAACAAGTACAAAACAGTGATTTTGCATGGTATAGTACAATACTCCCACTATATTCCAAAATCCATACTACAGCGTGAATAGTTTTTCTTGAAAAAAAATCAGCACTACTGAAGCAAACTGTCAGTGGTCAAATCTTCTGTGCTGGTAGCTCTAGGAAGAACACTGGGTCAGTTTGTATGAACAGTTGTTGTAATATGGCTATCACGGGTACTGGCAGGAAGCATTTAATGCGTAACTGTCAGGTATAAAATAAAAAATCAATTCTTTATTTTTATCTGGTAAACAAGTAATAAGGATGCTAACCAAGAAATCCAAAAGTTGAAACTCACTCTTACTTTTCTTGTCCATAAAAGATAATTCCCCAGTTCCCCTGGCTCTTATTTAGTACATCTGCCGCACAAAGAAAGTTGCAGGCCATGCTGGGTTTTCTTTTTCTTCTTCTTTACTTTCCCCTCAGACTTAACTAATGCAGCCTGATTGGCTGAAGCCTCTTTCCCTCCTGCCCCCCCCCCCCCCACACACACACACACACCCCTCTGTTCCTCTCTGATTGGCCAATATTTTTCATGCTGAGAAGCTGCAGAGTCACACAATGACTAATGCACTTTCTATTGCAGAGCTGGATGGGAGTGTCTTAAGACTGGGAGGAGAGAGGCCAATGCTTTTTTACTATAGAGAAATCACTAAAATCAAAATGTGGATCGTGCAATACGTATGTTATGTAAGTAGAGCAAGTATTTATCTACTTATATATGTGTTTTTTTCTGAGATAGTATGGCTGACAGCTCCTCTTTAAAGAGCTCTACTTAAAGCTGTATCAAAGTGAGTGTTAAGGTAGTATTAACTGATGTGTTGACATTAGCTGGAAATATTCAGTTTATAGCTCTCTGTCACTTCATGAGCAACAAACCCCTTTAGAACTTTATTTGGATTACTTTGACTTTAAGAATGCTGTAAGTGTACTGAGTGATGGTGACCCCGTTCACAATACACACGTTGCCGTCCGGCTTTGGCAACGCATGCAGGAGGCAGACAAGCGTGCATAGACTGCACTGTCTGATGTTCACACTGCATGCGTTGTGGACCAGTGCATGCTGCACGAATTTTTTGCCCAAATGCATGGCTGTCCCATTCTCTACAGTGAATGGGAATTAGCCACGCAACGCATGCAAACGCAGATGGCGTGCGTTCGTATGCATTGTGTTCCGATCGCACGGCCATCTGCGGTTGGTAATGTGAATGGGGCCTGAGGGCTTGGCTTTCTCTGTTGTTACATTCTATCTTAGTGACTGGTGCCCAATCCTCCTTCCCGTACCCTATATTCTGCATATCACAAATAATGTTTCCACGTATCACAAAATTTGCTTTCCATGACAGGCTGCTGACAGCACACACATAAACCTTGCATTGCACAGTACTAAGCCAAATCCACCTACTTTATTCTCTTCCATCCGCAATTGTTAAACTGGATGAAACACCATTCTTAATATTGGGAATGCTGCAGATGTGATATACTTGGACTTTGCAAAGGCCTTTGACACTGTTCCCCACAAAAGTCTGGTCCAAAAGTTGAGGATGCAAGGACTGGGGAAGAGTCTGTGTTCATGGATAGGGAACTGGCTAATGGACAGAAAACAAAGAGTTGTGGTCAATGGATCGTACTCAAAATGGGAGACTGTTAGCAGTGGGGTCCCACAGGGGTCTGTACTGGGTCCAGTGCACTTCAATTTTATTTATTAATGACCTAGTAGATGCAGTAGTGAGCAATGTTGCTATTTTTGCAGATGACACAAAATTGTGCAGAATCATCAACTCTCAGGAAGATAGTGTCATATTGCAACAGGATCTGGATAGGATGGCTATATGGGCACATATATGGCAGATGAAATTTAATGTTGAAAAATGTAAAGTCATGCATTTTTGTCGTACCAATGGTCTAGCACCATACAAAATAAATGGGATACAGTTGGGGACTTCAAACTTGGAGAAGGACTTAGGAGTACTCATCGACAACAAGTTAAATAATCGTACTCAATGCCAAGCCGCTGCAGCTAAAGCTAACAAAATTTTGGGATGTATTAAAAGGGAAATAAAAACTCAAGATGCTAGCATAATATTGCCCCTATTTAACTCTCTAGTAAGGCCACATCTGGAATATGGAATTCAGTTCTGGGCACCACATTACAAAAAAGATATTGCAGTTTTAGAGCAGGTGCAGAGACGAGCAACAAAATTGATACGTGGGATGGAAGGTCTCACTTACCAAGAAAGGTTAGATAAACTGGGTTTATTTAGTCTAGAGAAAAGACGCCTTAGAGGGGATCTAATTAACCTCCTTAGCGGTAACCCCGTGTGTGACACGGGGTAAGCCGCCGGAGGGTGCCGCTCAGGCCCTGCTGGGCCGATTTAAATAATTTTTTTTTTGCTGGATGCAGCTAGCACTTTGCTAGCTGCGCCAGCACCCCGATCGCCACCGCCGCGCGCCCGATCGCCGCTATCCGGTGCGGCGCGCGCCCCCCCCCCCCAGACCCCTGCGCTGCCTGGCCATTCAGTGCCAGGCAGCGCCAAGGGGTGGATCGGGTCTCCCAATGACGTCCCGACGTCGCTGACGTCGGTGACGTCATCCCGCCCCGTCGCCATGGCGACGGAGGAAGCCCTCCAGGAAATCCCGTTCTTTGAACGGGATTTCCTGATCGCCTATCGCCGGAGGCGATCGGCGGGGCTGGGGGGATGCCGCTGAGCAGCGGCTATCATGTAGCGAGCCCTGGGCTCGCTACATGATTTAAAAAAAAAAATTAAAAAAAAACTGCTGCGCTGCCCCCTGGCGGTATTTTTCATACCGCCAAGGGGGTTAACATGTATAAATACATCAGAGGGCAATATAATAGCTTGGCGGATGAGCTTTTTGTCCCTAGGCCTTCTCAAAGGACATGATCTGCGCATGGAGGAAAAACGTTTTAGTCATTTATTTAGGAAGGGTTCTTTACACAAGAGTGATTAAGATGTGGAATGCATTGCCACAGGAAGTCGTTATGGCAAACTCTATACCTGCATTTAAAGGGGGCTTAGATGCTTTCCTTGCGTTGAAAGACATCCATGGCTACAATTACTAGGTAATGCCTAATGATGTTGATCCAGGGATTTTATCTGATTGCCATCTGGAGTCGGGAAGGAATTTTTCCCTTTTGGGGCTACTTGGACCATGCCTTGTAAGGGCTTTTTCGCCTTCCTCAGGATCAACAGGTTGAACTCAATGGACATATGTCTTTTTTCAACCAAAATAACTATGTAACTATGTAACTATATATCTGTTCATTGGTATGTAACCCTGCCCTCCCAGTGATATTTAGCATAGGCTACAATATAATACATACTTCTGTACCAGAGCACTTTGGGACATCATGTGATATTCCTACTCTCATCACTGAGGTGTCTGGAACATCCCAGGCTGATTCACCTTGCTAGCAGTAAAAATACTGGCATCACTGCTACATTTAAGAACATAATAATATAAATACATTTTCTATGGGAAAACATTGACTACACTATTTATAAATTAATATTGTAAATTATTAAGCAATTTAATTTATTAAGTTATGCACAGTACAACTTCTAGAGTGATAGATATTGCACCTGCTGCCACTTAAATAGTGGTCCCATGCAAGACACATATAGTGTTCCCCACAAGAGCATGCAAAGTTAGCATTTCAGACATATCACAATCGGCACCTCAAAAAGCACCTATTACGTCATTTGCACTATAGTGTTCAGTAGTCTCCACAATCAGTGCTGCTACAATAAATCTACCACCATTATGTGATCCTTCACTTGAGCAGAGGGTGGATGTAAACACATCTCCACGTGGCTTGTCATTACGATCCAGCTAGCTCACTAATAGTAAATGAAGTGACTGCCAGTGTCAGCCTCCCATTTCCAGACAAGATCCTGAAGTACAGCATGCAATTTTAAAGTATTCTCTTTTAACGAGATTACCTACATATTTAAAAAGAGTCAGGAATATGTGTCATTGATCTGTCTCTATGCTGTGTGATGTTCTAGCATGTCATAAATATATTTCAGAACAAGCCTAATCTTGTGGCAATGTAAATGCCCAGAGGACACAACTCATATTTCAACGTTAGAATTGCTGCACACTGATATTTCTGGAACACAAAACTAACTACTAAAATTTTCAGGCAAATTTATAAAGCCATTTTCCTGTCATGTTATTTTTATGGAGGAGAAAAAAAAAGAAATAGACCAAAAGAAATAAGCTTTTATCCTATTTAACTGATGTACCTTCAACAGTCTTGTGTTTACATTTTGTTTGATCACCCTGGCATGTTCAAACGAGTTGCAGGGAAAGATGTTTATAGTTAAATAGCTGGTAATAAAACAGTATGTACCAATTTTCATAACAAGCAAATACAGTGACAGCTTTTGTCGTTGGAGAATATTTCACATTTACTGTATTTTAAATTGTATTCTTAAAGTGCAATATTTAAAAACAAAAAATTAGAGAGGTAATAAAGCAAAGATTTTGCAGCTAATGGAGCCAACTGTACTGTTTTGCTAACAGAACAGTCCCAAAAAATGAGACACAGTGGCTACTTAACAGCGTCAGTGGGATTATGGGACTTCACCATGATGATTTACATCGAAACACTGACATGTCTAACATGTTGGTCTTCCATCTGCATAAAGCATAGCTCTCAATGGATAAAAAAGATCCCCACTTCCACCCTTTTTTGCACAGTGCTCTTCAAATATGTTAGGGGCCTTCCCAGGTGTTTTTGTTGCATTTGATTGTTATTCCTATTCAAACTCTGTAGAAACCAGAGCTCAAAGCCAGAATGCTTACCCTCACTTCATATGGGACTTAAATTAATCTTAAAAATGAAGCAGAATATTGGGACCAATTCCAGAGAACTGTTGTCAGACTGAATTGAGGTAGCTGAACCAATAAACCAACACTTTTTGTAATACTGACGCTTGTAGAGGACTAAATTTAAATGTGCAGTGACTGTCAATGGCAGGTACCCCCATATATGATATAGATATATGAACTCACAGGCTCTTGTTTGATTTGTTATACAACTACAGTCATAATCCCTGCCATGCACTGAGGAGGACCAACAGTCCAAAACAGGCTGTCTACATGTGGGGTTGATGTTGCACTGTAAAGTTTTAGGCTAGAAGCTTGCTATACACCAACGGTTCTGGATGTAAGCCTGGCTTCATGGGCATAAAGACATAGTTTTTGATATTCAGTAGTGATGCATTGTGGAAGACCACAGTCGCTCACTTAAAGCTGAATTATCGCAAATACCTTCTGTTTTAAGTCAAAATACACTAAGCGTTGGCTTTTTAGTAGGAGGGCTTTTCAGTCTCTTTTAGTCCCCTATACTTTCCTAGTAGTTTTGGGTCACTCCAAGCTGCTTGGATATTCTGTTATACATAATTAAATTAAAATCAATACAAATATCTGGGTCCAAAGAGGTGCAGAGAGAAATGCTCTAATCTAGAAGTATAGTATTGTCTGTCCTTTTTGATAACAATTTATTCCAATGAAGATTAATTTTCCATCTTGCATCAATAAACTGTGATAGGCTTCACAGATATTCATATTACAGCCGTAGCGAGCATAAATACACATACCCAATTTACAAAAATTCATAGTTTTGAAAAGTAATTAAAAGCTCTTATGCATTTTTAATGCTGTCAGTTTTCCTATTGGAGATCTCCCTAACTTACTGCCCATGGCACCTCCATGGCTTTACCATAGACAGTATAAAACTTGATAGGAGTTCTAACTCTTCCCCACAATAAAATGTTTCATTTGTTGCTGTCTCTATCCCTGTTGTAAGGAACTTGCTGCAAAGACAAGAGGGGCCATATGCAGATGATTTAAAATAACTTGTTAGCACTTTGCAACAAAACAAGTACCAAAAAGTAAGTGAAAAAGTACTATCAAAATTATTTTGAGCATTTGTTTGCTTGCCAGTGGTTTAAAGAAAACCTGTACTGAAAAAAAGTTCCCCTGGGGGGTACTCACCTCAGTAGGGGGAAGCCTCTGGACCCTATCGAGGCTTCCCCCGTCCTCCTGTGTCCCACGGCGGTGACGCTGCAGCCCCCGGAACGCACAGGCGACAATTTGTCGCGCTGTGCAATATTTACCTTTTTTGGCTCCAGCGGGGACGCTGTTGCGGCTCTTCTGACGGAGATAGGCGGAAATAGCCGATCCCCGTCGGGTCCACTCTACTGCGCAGGAGCAGGAGACTTGCGTCTGCGCAGTAGAGCGGCCCGACGGAGATCGGCTATTTTCGCCTATCTCCGTGGGAAGAGCGGATACTGCGCCTGCGCTGGAGCCAAGAGGTAAATATTTACATTGCCGCCGCCGTGGGACCGAGGAGGAAAGGAGAAAGCCTCAATAGGATCCGGAGGCTTCCCACACCCGAGGTGAGTACCACCCAGGGGAGTTTTTTTCATTACATATTTTAAGGCATTTTATTGAAAAGTTTGAAAATATCACCTAGATAAAAAAAAAATCAGGAGAAAAAGTTAATTGCGTATTGGACCGAGGTGAGGAGAACTTCACAATTAAAATCCAAGAGAGATTCTAACCCAGCGCTGGGCAAATTAAGGCCTGCAAGCCAGATACCACTCTTCCCCCACTATGGTGCACTGTAAACCCGGCCTGCCTATAGGCAGCTGGTTCCCCTCCCCCCTCCCTCCCTGCAGAGTCACGAGTGGATGATAAGAGTTGGTTAAAACTTACCTGATTGCCGATTTCAGCGTTGTGTCTCCATGGCAACAAGGCGTCACATGACACGCCATCAGGACGTGCCAGTGTACATGCTGGCTGCCAGGAATTGGCAATCAGGTGAGTTTTAACCCACTCTTATCGCACGCTTGTGACTCTGCAGGGAGGGAGGAAGGAGGTGAAGTATTTTAGGAATGCGGCTCGTGGTCCACTGAATGCGGCCCGGGCCATGTAAAGTTTGCCCAGGGCTGTTCTAACCCCTTTCCAAGCCAAGCAAAGCGAAAAATTCCTGGGAATGGAGTCAACTATCTACTATATAGCCTTTACTTCGGTGTAGGTATGAGGCACTTAGACAACAGATCAGCCTTAATGGTTGAAGGACTTGTTACACGTGCCTGATGGAAATAACTATGAATTACCGGTAATAAGTGGGATAGATTTAGGGTGTGGTGAATATTTAACAGAAAATTACAGACCTCTTTGAAATATAGCCATCCTCTATCAAATTTGTCACAGAGAAAAATATAGCTTTGAATAGAACATGCAGTAGTTTTATTTATTCAAGATCTAATGAATCACATTGAAAGATCTACCGTAACTAAAACTTATCTCACTTTATTTATTTATTATCTTATTTGTATAGTAAATTTTCACCATTCAGGGAGCTATTTTTTTTCTCAACTTATTTTTAGTTTTTCTTGTCTACTCTGATAAAAGTGAGATAACGCATGAAAAAAGCTTATTTTTCTCACCTTATTTTTAGCACTTATTTCCCTGCTGTGGGCTGAATAACAACTTTTATCTGATAAGGTAAAATGCACAAACAAAGGCTAGTGTACCAGGCACTATATGCTTTACACAGGCTTTTACTAAACAAAATCAAAAGCTGTTTTAATTGGGAAAATCATTCATGTACTGCAAGTGAAAGCAGTAACTCAAGGTTTTGCTTCACCAAACCCCAAGATTATAGTAGGAAAAGTGTTTGCAGAGTATAAGTTTAACTGCATGTAGCATCTTTGGTACCCAATGGGCGAACTGACAAGCAGTTTGCATCTTGGCTCTTCAGTACTCCAGCTCAGCAAAAGCACTTTGTCAGTTGATGACCATCTGCCTTTTATAAAGAAAACTGAAGCATAGAAAGAAAGGTTAAATTAAAGAGTGCTACATATAATCATGCTACAGGTCATTTTGGAACCCAATGGCCTCAATTCACTAAGCTTAACTTCTGTCTTTAATAACTCTTCTGGGCTGTTTTACAGTTATCACAATTATATCACCATGGTGATAACTGTAAAACAGCTCAGAAGAGTTATTAAAGACAGGAGTGAAGCTTAGTGAATTGAGGCCAATGTCATTGAATATAATTGTTCAACTTCAAAATGTTTTGGTGAATAGGAAAATGAAGTGTTAGTGGATTGATGAATCAATGCTTTTGATTGCCTTGTAGCTACAGTATATCTCTTTCTTAACAGACTATCCAAGGGTATAGAAATGTAAAACCACTTTCTTTTATTAATCCTTTTGCAGTTGCAATCACAATTAAACAATGCAATGAGTGCATAAAAGTGCTTAATGTAAACTCATCAAAGACCCTAGAGAAAAACAAGTCTAGTCAATCAATACAGGGGGAATTATTTTTTTAAATATACAGTAAGGGCCCGTTCAGATCAGAAATGCGGATGGCTATGCGTGCGGAACGCGTGCGGACCGCAATGCGTACGAACGCATGGCCATCCGCGTTTGTGTGCGTTGCGTGGCTGATCCCATCACTGAAAAGTGAATGGGACAGCCACGCGTTTTTTGCAAAATCTGCGTGCAGCATGCGTTCCCGGACCGCACAGGTCCGGAACGCATGCAGTGTGAACATCAGACATTGCACTCTATGCAATGTCTGATGTCGTGCGTTTTGGCCACCTGCACGCGTTTCCAAAACGCGGCTGGAAACGCGTGCAGTGTGAACGGGCCCTAAGAGGCTATCACAGCTGCACTAACTTTTCACCCAATGGCCCATATGCAATTAATTTTTGTTCCCGAGTTATCTCCCAGGAGATCATTTTATATTCTCTTTAAAATAACCTTTAAGCATTTTAAAATTAAAAAAGCACTCAAAAGTTGGTGAAAAAGTACTATAACAATTATTTTGAGTATTTTCTTACTTGCTGGTGGTTTAAAAGGCCTTTCATGACAAGGGGTCATATGCAATTCACTTTTTCAGTTTTCTCCTAGGTGATATTTTCACAATTTATAAATAAATTGCCTTTATGCCACCAACAAGCCAGAACATACTCAAAATAATTTTGATAGTACTTTTTCACCAACTTTTTGTTACTTTTTCCATTTATTAGTGCTAAAAAGTTATTTTAAATAGAAGATCAAAAATTATCTCCTAGGAGAAAACTCAGGGGAAAAAGTGAATTACATATGGTCCAATATGTTTCATGAACAAGCTCCTTTCCTCAGGTGTTCCAAGACAACAAGGGATAATATATATATATATATATATATATATATATATATATATATATATATATATATATATATATATATTCCTTAACATGGTAATACACAGCCCAAGCATGGCCCCATTGTTCCTGCATTCTGATTTTGTTCTACTATATTTTCACCTTTTGGAGCTAGTTGACTTCATACTAGTCGCTTTAGAGGTTGTTTTTTGGGGGGACTTGGGTCCTGTTAAAGAGACACTGAAGCGAAAAAAAAATATGATGATATTATGATTTGTATGTGTAGTACAGCTAAGAAATAAAACATTAAGATCAGATACATCAGTCTAATTGTTTCCAGTACAGGAAGAGTTAAGAAACTCCAGTTGTTATCGCTATGCAAAAAAGCCATTAAGCTCTACGACTTTCAAAGTCATGGAGAGGGCTGTTTTCTGACTTTTATTAACTCAACTGTTATTGAACTATTTACTTTTTCTCTGTCAGAGGAGAGGTCATTAGTTCACAGACTGCTCTGAAAGAATAATTTTGAATGCTGAGTGTTGTGTAATCTGAACATATTATAGAATGATGCAATGTTAGAAATAACACTATATACCTGAAAATAAAAATATGGGAATATTTTCTTTGCTGCTAATCTTCTAGTAATTATTCATAGTACACAACCAATTCATTATATCATATATTTTTTTTCGCTTCAGTGTCTCTTTAAGCATCACACATACGCCTTGGCCACTTTAATATTATTTGTCTGCTATTTGGATGTTTATTAATGAGCTGTCAATCATATTCACAGTTCAATAATAATATTAAGGGGTGATTTCTGCCTCTGAACTGCCTTGTAAAAGGTATGTTTATACCATGAAAGCAGTTCAAGGTCAAGGATGTCTTTTCCCAGACACTGACAAACACTGACAAAGAGGCTTGAAAAAAGATTTTTTTTTCTAAAAAGTGCTTTAGATGCACAAATAAAAGAAAAAAAAAAGTCCCCGAGTTAGGGCTCATTCACACTAGGGGCGTTTTTTTAGATATTTTAAGCGCTGGCGATTTTCAAAATCACCCTATGACAAACAGGAAGGTTGAGGGTGAGTATGTGCATCCTATGACAAAGTTCACATCTGAGCGGTTTGTTTCGGATCCGCTCAGATAAGCGGTGCATGGGCCATTTTTGAGGTGATTCCGCCTCAATGGAAGTTATAGGAAAAATGCAAAACGCTCACAAATTTGCTTTGTGCAGTGCCTGTGTGACCGTTGTTAAGAATAAATACATTGTATTTATTCTTTTCCAGATCAAAGAGTTCACTTCCTGACTGATGTCAGGAAGTGAAAAAACGCAATCGCTCTGCAAAAGCGCTTAGAAAAGCGATTAACAAAACCGTCCAATGAACAGAATTCAGAAAAAGAAATCGCCTCAAAAAACTCCCAATGCGAACGGACACGCAAATGGAACGCAATGTGAACGAGGCCTAAAGGTAAACTTAAAAGTTAAACTGTTCAGTTTACTTACCAGTCTATAAAAACATACATGTCATTTCAGTTATACTTTTTACAAACTGAAAAATGTTAAAACCACACATGACCAGTTCACACATAAATACTGTTTGTACAGTCAGACATGACTGCATTTTTTCATGTTGTAATGTTTTTATTTTGACAGGTGACATGTTATGTAATATTTAATTATTATCGTTAGAGAGCAGTTTAATCTTTTTTAGATACCTGTCTATATTATTGGTTAATAGACATGATCCCCTTTGTAAAATATAACACAAAATAATCTGTTAGAGAAACCGTATTATAGTCCTACAAAGTAACATCAGTCAGTGTGAGCTAAATCCGTTGTATGATTTGAAGGGACTGCATATGCGGGACAGCACCTCCTTGTGGCTACAGACAGAAAATATATCTGCAGAGAAGAGAAATCACACAATGCTGGGCATAGTCTGTACTCGTGAAAAGCCAATATTGTATAGTTGCAGGGCATGCTGAAGTTTAAAAGTTCATATTTACTTGGCGTTAAAAATTGAAGCACAAATATGTCATAACGGAGTTTGATATTTCAAGTTCTGTATAAAGAGATCAAGCTGACTCACGTCTTCCTCTAAAAATAGGTCATAAAGTATTGGATCAAGCACAGAGTAAACTGCCTGCCAAAAAGTACTCTTTACAAAAGTAGTATGTGCCAGTTACAGTAATAGCAAACACTGTTCTAAATATACAACTCTCTACACTTATAGAGAGAAAGAGCCATTAATATGCACTTACACAATAGCCCTAAAACATCCTCTACTGTGGCAAACAACAGCATGAAATCACATGCATGTTATCACCAACTTCTGCTGCCTCCTCCTCATCATGGTGTATTCCTTGACGCCACCATAGTAAATAATGGTATTTACTGAGCACATTAAAAAGTGACCAAAATTGACTTAACATTTTAAATGATAGCTGTACAAAAGGTCCTCTAGCTCCCTAAATATGCATATTGGCATAACAATGTACATATGCACATTTTTGTTTTTCTATACTTATGTGTGTATAAGTAATAAATACCCAAAGATCCACCATCAACTGTCCCACTATCTTAAAGTGGACCCAAATTAAAAATACAAGAATTCAGAAATAAAATCCATTTTCTAAATTATAATAAATAGCAGCCTTTTTTCAGCTGCATGATGACAAATATAAAATATTTTGCATTTATTGGAGAAACCCCTCCCTTCCTTTCAAATTGCCATGACAGAATCCGGCAAACTGGTGGAGTAGATGGTGTCCAGCAAAGGAGGAATTGCTAATGGCTGCCACCTGCATAACCCTAGTTATGAAAAAAAAAGGGTGAAAAGCATGCACTGAAATGCTCATAGGCTTGAAGGAGTGTTTATTTATCTTTGTATGTGTCAGAGTGGTGCAACTAAATATTTTGAATTAAAAAAATGTTTGGTTTGGGTCCGCTTTAAGGCACAATCAAATTTTCCCAGATAAAAATTAAATCTGGAAATATGAATGATTTTACCACCTTGCACCACTCAACAGCAAGTAGATTTCAGCAGAAATCTGGTAAAATATTGATTGCACCACTACAAGCTATTGCCTGATACTACAAAAAGCTGTGGAAATCTCAGCTGCCTACAGCTCCATAACTACCAGCGTGCTCAATGCAATAAAAACAATGGATGTACTGGATCAATGTTGTATCGATAAAACTGACAAATGTGCATCACGTTGTCCTTTTCTTTATCGAATTTCATAACATTTGACATATATACGTATATGACGTATATATGACCATAACATTTGCAATAGTTGAATGCCAGTTGGTCGTCAAGGACCCTTCATGCCAACAGACATTCAACTACTACATGGCTAAAATGCCTAGCAAGTTATGCTGTTGTGGCTCGTTAATTTTGGCACTGGATGTTCAGCTATCATCCAGCCAAATAGGTAAAAAATGTGAGCAACTGCTAGGGTTAGCAGCTAGGACTAGGCATAGATTAGTTAGGAACATTAGGGGATAGGAAGGGGGCAGTTGCTTTGGTTGTTAAGAACTAGAAGGTTAAGATTAGGTGTCAAAAGGGAGTCAATGTCAAGGCAGAAGGTTAGGGTTAGTTATCAGGAAGGAGTTAATAATAACGGAGAGGTTACAGTTAGGCAACATGTTGAGGGCAGTCCGGTTTTAAAGGGGCTTTTTGGGCCACATGAATGGTTAGCATCAGCCAAGCAATGGCAGATAAACAGCTGGAAATATGGTCCGGGTACAGGGTGTATAAAAAACAGTCGATGATCCCTGCAGGACACGTCTTCCAGGCTTACACACAAGCGCCAATCCAAAATCTCTGCAAAAATCTAAAAATGCATCAAGTCTCGAGGAAACAGACCCTTTGCCATGCTCAGAATAATGAAAATGCCGAATGTAAGTGGTTTGGGGATTAGATGAATGTGAGGAGCAACACCTGGACAAGTTTTTAATGGCTGAATATTTCTCTAAGGGCTCTTTCACATCTACAACGCGTGCAGGAGCCGGTCTCCTTTACATGTTATATGCCCTGCAGCGTGTCGTCCGGATTTAGTGGTGCGACGCAATCAGCGCCGGTAATAATGAATCAACCCAACGGGAAAACGCCGGCTCCCGCCAATTAACAGCTCCCGGGTGCGTCGAACCGAAACGCAGCGTCGGGTGTGAAAGGTAAAATGAAAGTCTATGGACTTTCATTTTACCTTGGTTAATGCAAAGTTTCGACTTTGCGTTAAACCGCAGAAAACGGGCTCTGGTGTGAAAGAGCCCTGAAAGAAATGAAATTTTGAAGGAAAAATAAAACAAATACTATAATGAGAGAAAGATATTCATAAAGGATGGTTGAAAATATAATTCTATGATGACTTTCAGAATTCTATATTATTATATCCCACACAGTATTTGCCACATTTAAGCAGTAGAAATATTTGACAGGTTGCAGTCTGATAACAGAGTACATTTAATTGCAATATGTGTATTATTTCATAATAGGAGCATATGAGTGCATTCTGCCACCACTGAAGGGTTATCCTATCCAAAAAGGTATTGAAAGGGAACCAGAGATGAACGTTTCACACAAAATAAACATATCAATCGATAGCTTGTAAAGAATAAATGCTCTACCTGATAATTTCGCCGCTCTGGTGTGCCTTTTTGAGTGTTTTTTTATCCATTATTGTTCCAGGAAAAATCCAATATGGCCACCGGCTTATACCCCTTCTGCTTCCGGGTTATGAGCTGTTCTAGATGTGCTGTCTAGGCTCTATGAAACTATAGACAAGCAGGGCTGCTGCTGCAGCCTTACATCTGTGTGCATTCTACTTCATTATTCTGGTATGCTGTGTGGCTGCCTGTAGGAAGTGTCTCTCATAGGAATGAAACTGCACAGATAATAATGATTGCACACACTGTACAGTCCACAAAGATCACACTGCAGCCACACTTGTCTGTTGTTTCAGAGCTTCTTTCTCAGCAGAGCAGCCCCTCACATGTCATCAGAGCTCTGAGTATGCAAAGCAGGAAAGCTGATCCAAGGGCATGAAAAGACTTCACAGAAGACTGACTCAGCTATAATTATTCCAGGTCAAACCTAGACTGAATGCTTAGTCGGGGATTCTTATCAGAGCTGATAACAGGCAGATTGAGCAGAGAAGGATGAAACTGAAAGCAGGGTAGGTGTTTACTGGCATGTTCCCAATGAAATACATGAGGGTGCTTCATCTCTGGTGCTCTTTAAGTTCCAGTTTAGTTGACTGAATCATTTCTTACACTAACGTCAGAGATCTGCAAATCATAATTTCCAGCTCTGTTTCTATATCTTAGGGCTTTTTCACACTAAAAATCGCAAACACAATTACATAATGGAATCACATAATTGCAAATGGCTTGCAGTTTTTTTTTTAGCATTTTTCTCCAAATCCATTGCTGAAACAAACAAAAAAAAATTTGAAACACGCTGCTGTGAAATTACTGCTGTGATTTCTATTGTGCTGAGTGTTACCATGCATTTGAAAAATCGCATCCAATCCTTCAGTCCGATGTAAAACAATTACATCAGTCCGCTGATGTAAAACTGCCGAGTAATTTTCATTTACATATCATTTAAATTGAAATCCAGTGCTGAGAATGGGGTTTATATGCTAAGTGTACCCGAGGCGATTTTTTGCAATACAAATGGGACACAGAGGCGTGTTCTTTGCTTAATGACATGCCTCTGTGTGCTGCTCTCCATCCACCCTTCTCTATGATGCAGACCCCCGAAAATGCTGACAACAGGATTGTTGCTAAATAACTAGGGGAAGGGCGTCCCTAGCAGGAGAGGCACTCCTCATTGAGGCTTCCCCTCCTTATTGATCCCTCCCCTCCTCCTTAAGCCTCTTCCCCGCCTCTAACCCTCCCCTCCGAGCCTCTACCCGCTGCTATCGCACCCACCCACAGCTCTCCCCTGCCTCTCTGCTCTGTGAGGAGAGGTGAGCTGCAGCGTCAAGACCCCGGGATCAGAGGCTCTACCTGATCAAGCTAGCCCCCTGGATCAGGTAGTGTGTGTTTTTTTTTTTTTAACCTTTATTCTTGGGCTTGGGATTGCTTTAACACCATGCAGGTGAACAGACAAGTAAACACAGTAATATGAAACCAGAAGGCGTATGCCTTAAAGGGAACCTATAGTGAGAAGATATGGAGGCTGCAATGCCAAACAGCTAATCAGGTCAGACTTGGGTCAGAATATCTGAGCCACATGCTTGTTCAGGGTCTATGCTTAAACGTATAAGAGGCCGCGGATTAGCAGTGCAGCCAGGCAATTTTCATTGTTTAAAAGGAAATAAATATATCAACTTCCATATTCCTCTCACTTCAGATTCCCTTTAAATTTAGATATTTGGGATGAAGGTTGAGGCTTGGATTATTTAACTTTCCACCTTCCAAATGGACGTTACCCCAAATCATGGGGACCTCAAGGAAAACTATGATAGGTGGCCAATGTCTTGGAGGGAGGTTCAGAAGTTAGGGCACCACATAGCTCCAAACCCTCCCTGTGGCTGCAGAGGCTACGCTACCTATTGTTATGCCCTTACCTCCAATTTAAAATGTAGCACAGAATGATAATGGTGAGTCTAATGTAGCCCATTTGTTTAATTTTTAGGATATATGTTCTGCTCTGATTGGAACTTAAAGGTCACCTGAAGTGAGAGGGATATGGAAATTTACATTTATTTCCTTTTAAACAATGCAAATTGCCTGGCTGTCCTGCTGATCCTTTGCCTCTAAAGGCTCATACACACATCAGACTATAGTCTTTGGTAGTCTTTGGAAAATAAAGGATCACAGACCAATCTTACCACCCTTCATGTAGTATGAGAGCCATACCTTCACACAAACATGCTGTACAGACACAAAAGATCAGTATCTGCAAAAGATCTGTTCCTGCAAAAGATCCGTTCCTGCAAATTGCATTCATAGTCTATGAGATCTGCAGATCATCATACACACCTTGTTTAACTGACATTCATCTGCAGATCAGACAATCATCTGCAGATCTGAAAATCCATCCTGGTTGATCTGATCTGCAGATGAATGTCAGTTAAACAAGGTGTGTATAATGATCTGCAGATATCATAGACTATGAATGCATTTTGCAGGAACGGATCTTTGGCAGGAACAGATCTTTTGCAGATACTGATATTTTGTGTCTCTACAGCATGTTTGTCTGCAGCATCTTGCAACGATTTTTTTTCTGATGGGGAATTCAGCTCCATAGAAAAGACTGTGTAGAGTATGGCTCTCATACTACATGAAGGGTGGTAAGATTGGTCTGTGATCTTTCATTTTCCAAAGACTATAGTTTGATGTGTGTATGCACCCTAAAACTTTTATCCATAGACCCTGAACAAGCATGCAGATCAGATGTTTGACTGGATTTGCCACATGCTTGTTTCATGGGTGTGATCCAGACACTCCTGATGTCAGAAGGATTAGCAGGATGCCATGCAACTGGTATTGTTTAAAATGAAAAAAAATGTATGGTAACCTCCATATTACTCTCACTTCAGGTGTCCTTGAAGCACCACTATTGATGAAAAAAAGGCAATCCCTTCAGTTCAGCTTCAGACACTGTAGGGATTAATAGCATACATTATTTTATCTTGCTTGCATGCAAGCATATTTATCATGTACAACAGTTATTCCAAACAGTTGTTAGCACGGACTATGAATTGGGAGCTCCTGCCAGTCACTTGTTTTGTCCAGGTGGGAAAAATGAGTAACAAGCTCCTACTCTGTGCAGCCAAGAAGGCTTGGTTCCCATCTGCTGTTGGACCACATGCAGCCAGCAGAAGTGGACAGTGTATTGTCCACACTGATGGTCTGATGTGGAGCCCGGGACAGAAGCGTTACCTCCATAGGCTATATGAGGAACACATTTGCCTGCTCAGGATTATCGCGGACTGCACAGAAGTGCGGTCCACTTACTGCAAAAGATCCAATGGATTCTTTGCAAACTGACAAGTGTGAATGACTCCTATGTATAAAATAGGATCTGTTTACTGTTTTCTTACTCTTGTTGCCTTACTCCTGCAGCAGGATGGGAAGCTTCCAGGCTTTCCATACTCCACTAAAAAGTACAAATTCCAGCCTGGTAAACCAAGTACAATCTTAGCTTCAGTCTGATTTAGACATTTATAACCGGCTTCAAATTAAATAGAAACAATTTTAATAACATCAAATTACAGAAGCACTGATATACTGTATATTTATAGCAATTTTAGATAAAGCAGAGTTTCACTTTAAGTATTCCCTATATGGTAACAGATTCACAAAGAAAAATACATTCTTGGATTGTGCCACCTCTATCTTTATTGCCTTCTAAAAAAAAAACACCCACTCAAACAGCTTTCTAATTACTTAATGCTGCTTTTTAAATACAAGAAATATTTCAAGTAAAAACAATAATTAATGCAACTAATGTGATGCAGAGAAATAGCTATAAAACGTTTACATATTCATTAGCTATTCTTTGCTTTATATAGCAGAGCACAATTGGAAAACATTATTAGAGTGAGTACACGTCATTCATATTCATGCTACATTCACCAGTCATTTTTCCTTACAAAATTATGTCCATGTGAGCTATGAATGTCAATTCAAAGTACTCTTTTCCTTTAAAAGCTTCATTTTTTGCCTTTGAACATTATGCATTGACTGAAGTACAGCAAAGTCAAACATGCACAATGCTTATGCAGAGAGGCCTAGAAGGAAGCCACAGAAATATGGAGAGAGAATACTCCATGCAGAAAGTGATCTCAGTGATCTGGCCAAGCTTTGAACCCGAGACCCTAGCTCAACATGGTAAGAGTGCTACACTATAGCTATCCACTATATCACCATATTAACCATACCCCTCTATATTATTTAGCCCTGTGTTGGAGACACAAAAACCAACACGCAATCCACCTCCATCAACATTAATGGAACTTGCCATATTTTGTAGGAATAATGGTACAATATTTCCATGAAAATCCATTCCAAGTAGACTGTGAGCAATTGTAAATGCTAAGTGTCATTCTATGCCATATTAACCAGGGGTAACCCCAGTAGTTGGTAGCTGGAGAAGCAAACAGTTGTCGGTAGCCAGAGGTACCAAGTCTAATCATTGTGTGTACATTGTATGTGTTTGTGTGTATTTGCAACATCCATGTTAAGAATAATCATATGCATAAGAATTGTCCTGCCTAATGCTATCAATCTGATAAAACTGTGCCCCAACATACATTATTGATTTCAGACAGTTTATCGATTAAGAGGTTGATCAGACATGATGAAAAACCTCTCTCAAGCAAGCATAGTGGTAGTGAATCAATACTGCATAGCATTGTACTGTAGGGAGCTGGTGGTTAAATACATTCTAAATCTAATTTCTGTTAAAATCTAATACAGATTATGGGGCTAATGTAGAAGAGAATTAATCACTATCCATTTCATTTTTCTAATAGAGAATGATTGCTTACTTGCCTAAATCTAGCCACTCTTGACCCGTGTATGGTTAGCAATAGAGAACTTGGCAAATTTGGAAGTGGAGGTGGTAATGTTTAGACTCTCCACCTTAGGTAATGGATGGCCTTCTCATGTCCCTGTGTGAGATGCATGCTTTATATAGAATTTTGTATTTAGGTATTTAAACCCAGATTGTTGGTAGAAAGCTTTCCATGACTTCCTGACACCATCCAAGACAGTTCAAATGCTACACACTCATGCTATGCTCTTTTCTGTCCAGCTGAAAAGTGGTTAAATGTAAAATTCAGACTGTTAAAATGTCTCCAAGGTTCCAAGCTTTCTTCACTTTATACTTTAGACCACTTGAAAGGGAATTTGGGAAACTTTAATGTTCTGTTTTTTACCTCAGGCAAAATATATCTGATAAAACTACAACTTCATAGCACCTTGAAAACAAAGAAATACTGTCAGATCATCTATACTTCTTTGAACGGGGTCTTTGTGTTTTATAGAAGAAAATGTTTAAGGGGCACACAGCACAGTTTACAACCAGGTGACATGTCAGCGAGTATAAAGGAAGCCTATATGGAAACATGGCAACAGCATCTTGCTTCCTACTGTAAAGTATAGATCTTATGGCTGGCAGTTCTCAGGCATGACCCATGGATTTATCAAAGATTCTGCATTCTACACACAGTGGGGCTTAGTATTTGGTGACATTGACCTTTTACTACTGAAGGTTATTCTATTCATGCCATTATGAATCATGTAATCATGACCTAATGACTAATACTGAGAAAATTCTCCCTCTGCACAGTGGTTGTGAGGCCCATAGGGAATAAATTAGCATGGTATACACAGATCTGACATGGCATTATTAAGGTGGCAAAGTACCGGTATTAACATCTACTTGGAGGTACTGTAATATTAGAGGACTGAGACATGTATGAAAGGTGCAAATCCCTAGTCTACTTGCTGTTGTGATGATCCTCTGCCTTTATACCATCTCTATTACTAATCCAGAAGGAGAGGATGCGTTCTGGATGCATGCAGATATCTCCAGCTGCATTCTTACTCCTGGTCTATCTGACACTGTTCTCAGTGACCAAGCGGGATGTCATGTAACCTGCCTCCGAGTCCTGCAGAAGAAATGGCCAGCGGGTATGAAGAGCACAGGCCAATGGAGGAGCACACCAGTCAGACAGGTGACTACGTTCCATTGTCAAATACTCTGCAGGGAACATTATTCACTTGGGGAAAGACCTAGAGGGGTCCAACAGCAGGCTTGAGGACTGGGTAATTGCCTAGTTTGCCCCTATGGAAGCACTGGCCCTGGTCATATACCGGTATGAAGAATGGAGGTCTGTAGCAGAATGACAAGACATTAAAATAGACAAGTTTTTCAATGCTGCACCTCATGGCGATGCCATATGTTTACCTACATTAATTTTTATTCTCCATGGCCATTCATCATTAAAAGAAATAGCACTGAGCAGTTGAAATGTACATGTGAAAATAGTAGCATTCGGCAAATATATATCTTTCAAGATAACAAACAAGTAGATGTGTTTTGGGTTTCTTTTCGGCAAGATATTTCTTCCTGCAATGGTAAATTGCCCAATTAGCTAAAAGCTTAATTAACATAGACAAGAGTGCTTGCTAAATTTCTGCCTCTTTTGAAGAGATTTTCAAGCATTGTTGCTAATACATACAGATCGCTTGTACTTCTGCTCAATTACATAAGCAATTAGAAACTTTAATTAAGGGCCCGATTTGATGGGGCCGCAGAAAGGTGAAGTCAGAACACAAGAGGTTAATGCGCATGAAATGACCTATCTGGTTGTCAATAGAATACTATCCTATAATTCTATTACCCACATGCAGCCTTGTGACAGGGCTACTGGGTGGCAGAGCATGACCAATGTAAAAGAAGCATGGTTAATGTGATACTGTAAATTATCCAAAGATATATTTGCTGCATTCATATTCCATCTCAACTCCAAAATTTACTTTAGCATCTTAGCAATTTAGAGCACACAAACACATTTTGGCCTCAATTCACAGAGTTTTATCAAACACTTTATCAAACGTTTGATAAACGTTTGATAAATTACCTTATGGGTAAAATCTAATTTTGAAATCACTAAGGTGTTATATATTTATCGAATGTTTTACCGATAAAACGTTCAACAAATATATAACACCTTGGTGCGATTTTACCCATGAGGTAAATTATCAAACGTTTGATAAAGTGTTTGATAAACGTTTGATAATGCTCCGTGAATTGAGGCCTTTGTCACAGTGGATGCACTTGTATACAGCGTGGAACAAATAAGACAAGTATGACTACGCATTTACTCTGAACACATCACCACCTTTAATGAATCATGATTTAAGACTGGCATAATAGGTGTGAAATAATTTGTCTCATGATCTTATTTGTGTGACAACAAGCTGTTTCAGCATATTTCCCTTCAGCAAAATAGAACAGGGCTTGATTCACTAAAGGATGCGGCACTTAGCAGCGCGGGTTAAATCACCAAGCGCACCCTACGCTCGGAGCTGATGAGTAGCGTGTGCGCTCTCTGAAGTTACGCACACTCCCCTGAAAACCGCGCAATAGGATGTAGCACGACTGCGATATTTAACTAGCACGACTGCTATTATCTCGCAAAAGAGAGAATCGCCACACTGCTCTACTCTACCGCTCAATGGGCTGCGGTAATTTACCGACCTTCAAAGGCAGCTGGGGAAATCTTTATAAATTAGCACACAGACTGGGAGAATACCGAGTGCGGTATTTTCCCGACAAGATTTTTTTTATCGCACTGCTTTTTATGAATCGAGGCCATTGTGACCAAAGTCCAACCGGGACATGACAGTTTTCAGCTAACACACCTCCCAAAAAATTACGCAGTAATTGTGTTTTCGGTTAAACATAGGTGGTATCAGTGGCCTGTGGCACCCTGGCGGTGGGAGCTGCACAGGCAGCAGGAGCAGGGCAATGCAGCAGCAGCAGGTGTAAGGTGTGCCAGGAGCATGCCGGACGTGGCACGTGTTACTTCTCACGTGGCTTTTGTCACTTGGCACTAGTCACGTGCCAAGTGCCACAAGACAGGTTCCAAGTGCTATGTGACACGTGTCAAGTGCCACGTGACAAGTGCCAATTGCCACGTGACAAGTGCCATGTGGTGAGTGACAGTCAGACAGCAGAGGAGAAGACACTAGTGCACACTAACTGTCACTGCTCACAGCACAGCAGTTCTGTAGAAAGCTAACACAGTAAAACTACTACTCTAACAACTACTAGCACTGACTGCAGTATTCCTATTCCCTAATCCCTAACCTAACTATACTGTAGCTAGCTAAGGCTAATAGCTGGCCAGCAGGCAGCAGCTGGCCTGGTCTGTGCACAGCACACACACAGACACATAGCAGCTGCAGCAGCCCTGCACACACTGACTGTCACACAATGAAATTAAGCTAATTAATATACAATAGTGTAGTGATAGTGAAGGGGTTAATCACTGAACAGCTTTAAGTTTATCACTGTGTACAGCCCTTGCTAGGCCAGCAGCACTGGAGCATGTCTCTCAGTGAGCATTCAGCAAGCTAGGATGATATGTCTCATCATGGCGGCCCTCCTTATTATACAGGGGGGCTGGCCAGGGTTTCTTTCTGTGATTGGGTGCCAGGGCTTAGGCTGGGAGCCCTCTGATTGGCTCAATGAGGTCAGGTGGGGATGGCAAAGGTTCCCTTCTGTGATTGGTTGCTAGGGCTTCTGCTGGGAGCCCTCTGATTGGCTCAATGATGTCATCTCCTTAGTTACATTATTCGGATCCAGATATCCGCCGGATATCTGCGGATATTCGGGTATGCGACCAAATATCCGCAGATAGCTATCCGAATCCGAATTGGATAGCTAAAAAAAAGTTCGGATATCTGGGTTACCCGGATATCCGGAATCCGGATGAGCATCCCTGCTCTCTAGCACTCACTTCCTGTGCTGGAAATCCAAATTGAACTGAAGACTAGAGTATAAAAAAAAATGCTTCTACGGTTGCGCAACTTGAACGCGAAACAGTTTAAAATATCTATGGCACCATCGGCTTATATGCCTTTTGGTTAACGCATGCCCCCTGCGGATTTTGACCCCTAACGCACTGATGCTTTCGCGTCACATGTGATAAGTACAACGCATTGCACCACGCCAGGTATGAAATGACCATACTTTCATTGCTTTAGCGTTACCCTGCAGTAAAAGCGAGTAACATAATGAAAACGCTCTTCTGTGAAAGGGGCCTAAGGGTAGGTTTACAATGATGTCAAATCCTGGCAGTTCCACGTTTCTGTCTCTGGGAGAATTACTGGGTAAACATGTTGCAATGGTGGTGTTAACACAATTGTTCGTACTTGATGTTCAATCAGTGTTGCATCTTTCAGCCAATTCTTAGGCTTGAGCTCTGTAACAGACTTACATTGGAGCATCCCAAAGTTGTGACCAGCCTCCTACCCAGAACTCCTTCCAACATGGTAACTTCCTTTCTGAGCATCTTCTGGCGCCAATCAAATGACGAGCTCATCTCAATATAAGCTCTGTGATCTCAAAGTGTAATGTGGTTTATCTGGAAGCCTTGATCCTGCATTATGCTGTTGGTGGCATGGATTGGCCAGTAAAGCAGTACTGATCACATATATATGCTCTTACAAAGCTGTGAATAGTCTCCATTACGCACTGCTGCCGGAATCCCCCCCCCCTCCCCCAACCCCACGGAATCAATCCAACAATGAACCAACACTTCCAGTCTATAAACAATCTCTATAAACATTCATTATTTCGATTGTAATGTCAATACAAAACAGCCACAGTTTTAAAAGATTTTCATTAAATTTGATATTTATATTGACAGTAATGTTTAATCTATTGAAATAAACTATTAGTGTTATGTCACCTTAAGACATAGTGGCCTTTCTTCTAAAGCAGGACAATAACAACCATGTACTTTTTCTGACCTTTTGCTAATGTCTCTGAGTGCCATATAAAACACACTATTGATGCTTTCAACATCACAGCTGCTCTGCTGCTTATTACAGTGGTACACTGAGGTAACTGTAGCAGAAAAAGAATATATATAAGCAACATATTTGATTAATTTTTTACCATGTTTTGCCATTGGTGGAAAAATGAGACAATACCTGTGACTTCTAAGGTTTTCAAAGGCTTGAATTTATTAAAAATGATTCATTAAACTGCACATATTTATTTAAAGGGAAGGTGAGATGGATATGGAGGATGCAATATTTATTTCATTTTAAACAATACCAGTTACGAAGATATTCCGGCAGGAAGAACTGAGGTCTTCACTCTGTCCTGTTGCTGCCTATCTCTGCCCTCTCCTACATAAGGCTTTCCTCCATGTCCACGCGCCTTGCTTGTCCCGGCTCATAGTGCAGAGAGTGAGTCAGAACAATGGCGAAGTGTGATACCCAAAAACATATGAATAAAACATATGTATCTACTCACTGTGATGCCCTGACCTTATTGGTGTTCGTTTCCCAGCTCCCTGTGGCTGTTTTCATTAAATATATATATATATATATATATATATATATATATATATATATATATATATATATATATATAGTTAAAGTTCTGCTTTAAAAGGAAATAAATATGGCAGCCTCCACATACCTCTCGCTTCAGGTTCCCTTTAAACTCACATGCATGAGACAGTTTCACTTAAAATAAGAGATGCTGAGTGTCAAAAGATGACCTTGGAATTGTTTTTACACAATTACAATGTTAAAAACAGTGTACACCCACTCTGTAAACATTATTAAACCCTTAAGGAACTACGGGGTACATTCTCTAAACTGTATTATGCACTACTCATCATACGATAAGACGTGCTTAATGCAGTTCAGTGCATACACCCCTATGTATGGTGGTGTGCAGGAGAGTACAGCCTGTGAGCACTGGGCTCCACCTTCTGGCTAACACCAACCAGCATGACTTTTTAACACTGGCACATGTTCTTGCAGTGGGGGGATGGCAGCATTTCCTCTCCTTGCAAAGGATCCTTGTCCCAGTGCAAAGTGCAAGGGGCTTTTTCCCACCTTCAGTGCCCAGGAGGTGGTAGGAGTAATACCATGAGGGAAGGTTATGGTGGTGTCTTGATAAAGGGGAGAAACGTTACACTCCCCCCCCCCTGACTTTTTAGAGAAATTGTATACATTTCTGATGCCCCAGCATGGACACAGTGAAAAACAGTAATATACTAACATATCTAATGGCTAACTATTTAACAGCTAGCAGACCCGGGCTCTAGGGTCTGTTTCTCGGCTCCAGATGTTACTGCGCGTGCGCCTGCCGTGTACGCACCCGCCGCACACCCGCCCGCCTGCTCACACACCCACCCGGCTCCCTGACCCCGTCCTCCTGTCTCTGTGAGGCTGGGTCCATGCTGTGCACATGCACAGTAGCAAAAAGCGTGGACCAAGCTACAGGGACAGCGTGACGCAGGGACATAGGGGTTTTATTATAGAGTATGTGTTTTGCTGTGCTGGGGGGAGGTTCACTAATAGTATTATCTCCTGTATGCAGGCAGCAGGGAGAAGCACTGTGCATGCATTAATTGGATAATCACGTTACACTGCTGTGTATATTGCACTTCCCTAAGCAATGTTTTCATTATATCTAATCATTGGAATACACTGGAAAGAGTGATCTCCAGATCAACTGTCAGGGAGGCTCATCACAATTTGGTTTTTAAAATCAAATACAAATACAGTGTCATCATCCACATTTATTTTCCAATAATCCATACTACTTTTCTACTTCTGTTATTTCTTCTTCTGTTGTGCTTTTCTATATAAGAATCCCTGGTGGCAAATCAAATAAGCTCCAGCTGGAGATTCAGATCTTGATTTCCCACCAGAGTTTATTTGAATTTACTGCTGAGGATTCTATTTGGTCCCGACAAATGGACCAACAGGAAACCTCAGGAAGGAATTCAAATATCTTGAAGCTGGAGCCCCCGGTCAGTGTGTGCCGGAGAAGCAAAAGATGGAGATGGCAGGGTGGCGTTCTACAATAACAAAACAAAAAACAACAAAGGGAAAAAAACAAACAAGATAAGAAAAAAATGATTATTGGAAAATAGATGGGAAAAATGATGTAGGACTTTTCATAAAGGTTGGAAAAAAGATTGTGTTTACTTCATTAAAATACTTCAAAAGTTTCTAAGTGTTTTTTTTTTAGTTTTTAACCTTTTGTGGTATCTGTTTCAGGCCCGGTTGACACTAGTGGAAAAAAAAAACGGTCCGTTTGCGGATCCTAACGGAAAGTATCCTAATGGATGTGAAAAGATCCAATGTTAACCGATGGTTCTGTTCATGTTGGTCTGTTAGAATGGATTTGTTCCGCACACTCCGCTAAACGGACTGCAAATAAGGTTCTGCAGCAATTTTTACGGACTGCTGAGCCCAGCGGAACGGAAACGGTAGCTGAAGCACTGCATTGGAGGCAATTAGATAATGGAACGTTTCTTCACACTAGTGAAGAAACGGACCGTTCTAAATAGAAAAATACACTTTGGGGGTGGGGGTCTTGGGGGATAAGGGGACACGGAATGGAAGCAGCCGAATGGCAACGGAGTGAAGACGGATCCGATTGACCGGTAATCAGATTTGTTTTCACAGATCCGTTTGTTACTTAATTGCCAGTGTGAACCGGGCCTAAAGGAGTAACAAAATAGGAGGGGATTAAGAAGATAATTAACTTCTAGTGGTATATCACAAAGCAGGTCATCTTCGTGCTGGATTTGGATGCTGCCGTACACGAACTGTAATTCGGGCACTGACAATAGCAAGACCCTGAATTATGTGCAGAGAGGGAGGAATTAGGTAATCAGTAGAGGGATATATTTTTATATTCCCCTAGATTACCTTGTGCAGGGAGAGCCATCTTCTGGCTCTTCCCTGCACCCAACTGATTAGCGGCCATATAACACATACTCTGATATCAACCGGTATATACATCCTTCAGAGCCACCTACTACACTAAAAATTGCAAATAGAAAAAAGGTACCATCGCGCTAAACAGTGTCCAGAAAAGAAAAGCAGTTGGTGAAATGGTTATTAGTTTGAGGTTGCTGCTCATTGTATGTCCGGAATAGGCTGGTAAAAAGATTGCTATCACATTCATAAACCGCGTGCAACTTTGAGTTTGTCCTTATACTTTTGGCACACCTTATAGTCGTGTGTGTATGTGTGTGTGTGTGTATGGTTTAACTAGGGGAAGATTTTAGACTTTATAAATTGTTGCAGGCACTTGGCTATTCATTTTGGATACAATGTAGCCCTTGTCTTCAGTACTGGGAGGAACAAGGATACTTTGCAAGAGAAGGGATGCTTGCCAAAATCACTAACACCACCATATTACAGATCATATTGGCTGGTAAAGGCTACGGGTCAGAGCCCCATACTTACTGGCCACATCTTTTTGGACACCCATCCTGTGCTTGGGAGATAGGGTAGATAGGGAATGTGGATTTTGTTTTAAATTGAAAAAAAAAATAAAAATATATATATATATATATATATATATATATATATATATATATATATATATATATATATATATATATTTAAGCAAATCTATAGTCAAAATGTCCCCTCTGCTACAACATAGTGGCTACACCATAAGAAGTTTGATTCTCTCTGACTGAAGAGCTTTTTGAATGTACTGCACATCACATGTCAATGCAATGCAAAATCCCTGCAATGCTGCACTGTGATCTGTGGGGACTTGAGAAGTTTACACAGATGACACTACACTGAGACAAAAGCAGGTAAGACATCTATATGAGCTATAAAGAGGAATGTGTTTTTATTGTATGCTATACTGGACTGTAATTCTACATTAGTAGCCAGTTATTATGGGGGTTTTATAGATGTTTAATGACCAAAACCCACATTTCCAGAGCAGATTTGCCAGCCTCTTGCTGGCAATCACCTCAGCCATTGTCAGGGGTATAAAGCTCCATAGCGATGGCCAAGAATCTCTTTGTGAATAACTGCTGTGCCATCACTGGCGCAGAACTTTTTGTTTGTTATACAGTATCTTTTCCTAGTCACAGGGAAATCACTATGGAGCATGGTAATAATAAATCAGCACTAATATGTCATTCTTGACATACGGCACCTGAAACCATGTGTCAGAAACAGACTTTCACTTATTGTTTCTAACCACGCTTAGTTCCCCCCTCCCCAATAAGAGAATGCAGGAAATAATTGTGTTTACAAAGTAATAAGCCTGACGAGGCTGGTTTGGTACAAAGCTTAATGCTTCTATCTGAAGAGCAGCGATTTGCCTAGAAAACAGTAGGAAACCAAAATAAAAGTGTTGCATGTATATATATATATATATATATATATATATATATATATATTCATATATATATATATATATATATATATATATATATTTATATATATATATATATATATATATATATATATTCTGGTTTCACACTGGACCATTAAGCCTTTTAGCGAGTTATTACTGCTGAAGAGATTTACCTTGCTTTCTGTTACTAGAGTTACAGATTGCCCAGCAAGCTCGTGTTGAACCAGAACTCCTGGAAGTGTGTAAGGAGCTAAAGGGGAACAAAATGCCCTCTTACACTATGCAAAACAGAAATGTGTCTTCTTAAAACAGAAGGTATACAAAACTGAGAGATATTAAGATTGGAGAGGTGTGGCCCAATTGATAACAAAAACACGAACTTGTTAATCAAAAGTAATCAAATTGTATTAATCATTAGTAAAAAAAAATTATATAGATGTGGAACCACAGTTACCAATAAAGCATTCTAGTCCTATAATCAATCTCTTTGTCCACATATATCATGTGCAAGAGGTCATGGAAACAAACAAAAAGAAATATCCCTTGCCCCTTTCATGCTATACCACATAGCTACGTCAATAAATACCACACAACAAGCTTGGGCACTTTGTTAACTAGATGCAGACACCTTCACAGATGTCATTGGACAGTATCTGAAAATCAAAATAATCAAAATAATTTTGGTGAGCAGAAAACCAAACTGAAATGCCTGGACAATGAAGTAAATGCTGAACATGACCACATACTGTATGTATTTAATAATGTAATGCATGTAGAAGAGAGAGAATAACATTCCCTTTGGATCGTGTCTGCCAGCTCTATCTGGTAATAAACAATCGCATGTGCCATGGTTAGCAGGTTAGGAAGCATCTGAGGTGAGCATGCTGCTGTCTGCTCTAGCTCTCTAGCTGTAAGCAAATCATTATCTGTGTCAATAGACAGCTAAATATAGAAGCAAATGAGACGGCGGAAGCTG
Organism: Hyperolius riggenbachi; assembly: GCF_040937935.1. Taxonomy (NCBI): domain Eukaryota; kingdom Metazoa; phylum Chordata; class Amphibia; order Anura; family Hyperoliidae; genus Hyperolius; species Hyperolius riggenbachi. Next base: position 187,962,768 of record NC_090646.1, on the reverse strand, counting down.
TATGATAGTGATAAAAAAAATGGAGTTGCTTCGTCTTGATAGTTTACAATAGGCAAGTTTCTATCTGACAGGAATCCACAGAGTATCTTTTGACCCTGTTCTGTAATCACCAGCTGAACTGCTCTACCCCCATCAGTCCTTGGTACAGAGCGGTATGGAAAGCAGTGATACATGCATAATACAAGATCAGTAGCCATGCTGCTTACAAATCACTGAGGTAAACCACAGTATTAAAGCAAGAGGTTTTACCATGACTTTGCTGCTCTGCATGTCCAGGAAAGACTTCTTGCTAAATTATGTATATCCTTGCTAAATTAAAGTATATCTCTTTCTACTTTATGTGAAAACAGCTTTAGAAAACCTTAAACCAATCTCCAGGATTGTGTTGGGCATTTGCCTTCATGGTAATACATTTTCATACCAGTACCCCAATTTTGGCACAAGATATCAGTACTAAAAATCCATCCTGTCTCTCTTTCATTTGACCCCAATGTAATCTTAAAGAGACACTGAAGCGAAAAAAAAAAATGATATAGTGAATTGGTTGTGTACTATGAATAATTACTAGAAGATTAGCAGCAAAGAAAATATTCTCATACTTTTATTTTCAGGTATATAGTGTTTTTTCTAACATTGCATCATTCTATAACATGTGCAGATTACACAACACTCAGCATTCAAAATGAGTCTTTCAGAGCAGTCTGTGAAGTAATGACCTCTCCTCTAGCAGAGGAAAAGTAAATAGTCCAGGAACAGTTGAGATAATAAAAATCAGATAACAGCCCTCTCCAGGACTAACTTAGTCGGAGAGCTTAATGGCTTGTTTGCATAGAGATAACAACTGGAGTTTCTCAACTCTTCCTGTACTGGAAACAATCACACTGATGTATCTGATCTTAATGTTTTATTTCTTAGCTGTGCTACACATACAAATCATAATATCATCATTTTTTTTTTTCACTTCAGTGTCTCTTTAAACCATGAATATGCCATTATACTAATCTACTGAATTATTAGGAATTCTAATTGCCAGATAGTTGTACCAAACCCATAACCTTCCACTAAACCCTACGTTAGCTTTACCAAACCCATAACCTTTCACTAAACCCTCAGTTAGCTTTACCAAACCCATAACCTTCCACTAAACCCTACGTTAGCTTTACCAAACCCATAACCTTTCACTAAACCCTCAGTTAGCTTTACCAAACCCATAACCTTTCACTAAACCCTCAGTTAGCTTTACCAAACCCATAACCTTTCACTAAACCCTACTTTAGCTTTACCAAACCCATAACCTTTCACTAAACCCTACGTTAGCTTTACCAAACCCATAACCTTTCACTAAACCCTACGTTAGCTTTACCAAACCCATAACCTTTCACTAAACCCTACGTTAGCTTTACCAAACCCATAACCTTGCATTAAACCCTACAGTAGTTTACTACTGCAGTTTGCAGAAAACTTTCATACAAGTCTGAAATTACAGTATCAGCAGAACTACTTCAGTAGTGTGGAGAAGACCTAGCACAATTTAAGCTGCAGTCACCCTGCTTGCCAAAGTGAAGTGATCTTGCTGCAGGAAGTACTAACACCCTCCAATAAACAGCTTAAGGATTGCTGCAGAGAATAAGGCTTACAATTTCAAAATGGTCATGCTGTCATACTGCCTCTCCCAATCAGAATCGGGGAGGAGGGATGATAGAGCTGTTCACCACAAATTTTAATCAGGATGCAGAAGTGGACATGGTTGTGCTGCCAATCAACATTCCTCGCATTGTGTACATTAGAGGGCTACTAGCAGCTCCAACTGTGAACTGGGGAGAGGAGGCTGAGAACAGATATTAGACAAGACAAGACAAATAACATTTATATTGCGCTTTTCTCCTTGCGGACTCAAAGCGCCAGAGCAGAGCAGCAGCCACTAGGGCGCGCTCTATTGGCAGTAGCAGTGTAAGGGAGACTTGCCAAAGGTCTCCTACTGAATTAGTGCTGGCTTACTGAACAGGCAGAGCCGAGATTCGAACCCTGGTCTCCTGTGTCAGAGGCAGAGCCCTTAACCATTACACCATCAGCCAACTGCCACACCATCAACATGGTGTGGCAGTTGGCTGAAATGCCAGAGGCTCATTCTGTTCAGTTCCCTCTTATCAGTTTCTGGGTGACAACAAGGTCCGGTGATGACCACTTGACCACTGCTGTTTAAAGTGTACCAGAGGAGAATCTCTGGTCAAAAATACTTATCTAAAGAGAGGGAAGCATCTGGATCCTGTAGACGCTTCCGACACCCCCCTCTGCTCCACAGTTGGCAAGTGCGGTGTAACGATCTGCTCAACGGTCTGCACAGGCAGACAGCTCTTTGTCCATTCCTTAAGTCTGAGGGCTGCAGGACTCTGGAAAAGAGACCTGCCTGTGCTTTGCAAGTATCAGACCTGCTCTGCTGCTGAGCAATTTGCATACACTTGTCATGCAAACGGCCTAGCTGCCTCCTTTGAAGGCTTGCAGTATAAATACCATGTGATCCCAGAGTCCTTTGCTGCTCATAGAGGTTTGTTCCTGCTGGACTCACCTGTAATGTTAGCCACTGCTATCTTAGTATAGTTAATTCTTGGGGAGTGCTCTTTGCATTCCTAGTTAGTGCAGTCAGTTTGTGTATAATTGTACTGCCTATTCTGTCCTGTCTTGCCTGTCGCGATTGCGCTGTTGCCAGCAGCGGTTGTCTTGTTTGGATCGCACTAGCCTCTAGCGGTAGCGGCTGTGGATCCTTCTGATCTGATTTCCTGGAGTGTAAGCTGGAGCGGCGGTTGCTACTGGCTACCTCATTTGTCTGTCTTGTCTGTTTGTGCTCATTTGTGTTACTTGTGGCTAGTTAGGGTGGCGTGCATTGTCTCTGTTGTGCTTTTCGTGCGGAGACCGCGCTGTAAACGCGTTCGCTGTTGCGAATGAGTGTGGTGTTCGCGTTTAGCTAGCGTTTGTTATTTTCCTTATCTTTTATTGTTGTTTGCTGTGCCTTTGCTACTCTCGTGCTCTGTCCTGCTCAGTCTGGTATCACTATTTGGCAATCGCCATTCTTGCGATTGCGTTCCCACTTCGTTTCCACCATTGTGTGTTCACCGTCGCTGGGTGGCGACTAGTTTGGCGGACACACATTGATTCTGTCTCTATGCTCTCTCTTTTTGGGGGCTATCTTGCCTTGTGTTGCTTCTCTTCGTACAATTTCCATCTGGCATTTGTGGCAGCGCAGAGGGTTTATTCCTCTGCACTCCACAGCTCCATCTGCCGGTGGGAATTCCCCTCTACTGGTGCTTGCACCAAAAGCTGGGTTCTAGTATCTTGACACGCTTGTGGAGGACTTCCGCAGTGTCAGCGCACATCTTGTGCGCTGACCACGGAGATATCCCACAATCGTTACATGCGGATCCCCCTAAGAAATCCAACAAGCTCTTGTTGGATTTCAAGCTCACAGCCGTGCCCTTTTTTCAAGCACAAATTCCGCCTTAGTGCACCTGCATGAGCATGGGTGTGCCTGTGCAGCAAACTGGGGCCCCTTGTGCACAAGCAGCTTCAACTTCCTGTGCAGGTACAGCCCTGCTCGCACGGTGCAGCGTGTTGCAATGTGCAGGAGGGTAGTGGGCAAGGGCATAGGACAGCACAACAAACTTCTGGAGGATAAGGTATTAAGGATAAGGTATTCGACTTTTGACCCAAGGTCAAGTCAAATTAAAGTATTTATGGGTACTTAGAAAGATTACTCCACTTTGGTACAAAAATCTATATAAGAGATTACTACACAATTCATTTTATAACTGTAAAGGTTATTTTTCAACGGAAGTGAGTAGCTTCTATTGTTTTTTTCAGGAAATTTGTGGAAACGATAACAACAGTAAACAACTTGGTGCTAAAGATATTTACAACTCTCCTCTATGATCAACTCATTGGAATCATATACGAAGCAGGAACTAAAACTTTTTGAATCCTTTTGTAACCCACCTAATTGGTTTACTGCAATAACACAGCCATTGTATAGGAAAGGGGAAACCTATTCATTCAGAAGGGATGTTGAGTATGTGAACACATAGTTGGGAGTCATCACGCTGTAACAGCTGAGACCGCCGTGCAAGAAAGCTTTCACAATTACATCATCACAGCTATTGAGTTGAGATCTGAGAAAGACCAGGGTAAGTGCAAGTGTGTCTAGGTAATACATTTTGTTAGAATACTTGAACTCCATAGAGGTGATTGGATGAGGATTTTTTTTCCTTTTGGAAGTTGATATGCTTTAAAACTTTTAGGCTGTAGGCACACTTAGGTGTGTTTGTATGTGCTTCCAGATATTTTAAACACATTTAAACTAACAACCCATGTGAACCATAACCATGTTGTAAATAACTGTACATAAATTAACTTATATGCATGAATCTGCACATGAATTATCGCATTCAGTATTACCAAATGCAGAATTTTATCTGCCACCAGAATGTTTGTCATGCGTGACTGAAGAAATAACTGCAGGAAATGGGTGTACACTAATAACACACAGCTAAGCTGTGCTTCGCCATGTAAAATAAACATCTCTTAGATCGGAATTGTTTGTTTTTCTTGTTACAGCAAATAAATAAATAAAAAAAGTGTATGTAGTTCATTAGCATATGATTACCAGCTTGAAGTCTTCTGGACTTACTGTACAGGCCAGTGGGAACACATTCACCAGTTCTTGCACTAACGGCAAGAATGGACCTATTCCCTACCCTATTGCCAGGCGTTCATGAAGAGACAGGTGGGTGGCCAAAGAGTTCCCATGTTCACCAGCGTGAGGCAAGGTGCTTGTGAGGAGTAGAATTTGCCTCTGAGAGTAACTTCCTACTCACTGGGTATCTTCATCTTTGTTACCAGCCCCTGTGACTGAACACAGGAGTTTGTACAGCTCAGGATGGAGGAGAACCCTGTTTTTTTTTTCCTTTATTGCTTTAAGGGAAATAAATCTTCATTGCAGCAGGGCAGCATATTTAGCATTTTGGAAAGCAGTGTATGTGCCATAACTGCACTTATTATGTCAGATTCATTATTATTATTATTGATTTGTAATGCGCCCACGTATTTCGTGGCACTGTACAAAGTAAGAAATGAACATGGGGTACACAATAATACAGACAACGGTGTACGCCACAATATACAAGATACATCATTGGTGACACAATACAAAAATGATACACAATACAAAATATAAAATTGGTAATGACAGTGATAAAAGTAACATGATGAATACAATGTATAATAATAATACAAACATTTGTATAACGCTTTTTTCCTGTCGGACTCAAAGCACCCAAGAGCTGCAGCCCCTAAAGGCGTGTTCAAGAGGCCACCCTGCAGTGTTATGGAGTCTTGCCTTCAACTCCTTACTGACCCTAGCCAGGATCCGAACCCTGGTCTCCCATGTCAAAGGCGGTGCCCGTAACCTGTACTCTTTTCAACATGATGATTTCCATGACACAAAAGGGGGAGAGCCCTGTCCTTGCGAGCTTACAAGCTAAAGGAATGGGGGGGGGGGGATTAATCATTGAGTGCATCACATAAGAAGTGATGCAGGCATATTATCGGACCAATTCTTACAAGATAAATCTCCAAGATTTATTTATATTTCAATTTTCTGGAAGTCCCAGTGCTCATGCCAAACACTATAATAATGCAAAAAGGGATATTGCACACACAAAAAAAAAAGAATAAAAATGCCCACAACTTTGTTTATAGAGCAGACATAAGCAGTGGTGCTCAGCAGAGCTCGAATATTCGAGTAGCTCGAATATTCGAGCTCTTTTTCAGCTATTCGAGCTCGGTATTCGAGCTCCGAATAGCTGGAGCTATTCGAATGGGCTATCCGAGTACACTCGAATAGCCCATTCACTATTCGAGCTATTCGAGCAACTCGGCGCTATTCGAGCTCGGTACCGAGCTCGAATAGCGTCATAGCCCAGATTGATGTCCTTAGAGCCAATCAGAGGGCTCCCAGGCCCTCTGACGGCAGCCAATCACAGAGGGGGACCCTGGCCAGCCCCTACCCTATAAATAGCGGCCGCCATGTTACGTTTCTCCATGCTTGCCTGAGACTTGTACAGAGAGAGAGTTGCTCCTTTGTGCTTTGGCTTAGCAAGTGCTCTATTGTGATCATTTACCTAGCGTTTTTGCTCACCTACACCTGCCATATACACCTATATTGTTGTTAGTTAGATAGACATTGTATTTTAGTTAGTAGCTTGTGTGTTACATTAGAGACAGGCAGCTGCTGCAAGCTTACAGGTTTAGGCCTCAGGGGGGCCTTGCCTCTGTGGGCAGCTGTCCTCTGTTTATTTCTCTCATCTATACCAGTATTTCTGCTGTCCTTTACTAATAGTATTGTAGTTATACTGTACTAGGAGTAGGACACTCACTGACTGTCACTGTTTATAGGCTACTAGCTAGCTCCTGCGTGTGTGCACTCACTCACTGTCTGTGTGTACACACACTCTATTTCCTTCTGATTACTGATAGATTATTGTTAGTTAGTTGTACTTACTGTTACTACTTACTCTTACTGTACTAGGAGTCTAGGACACTCAGTCAGACAGTCACTGTGTTCATAGGCTACTAGCTCCTGCGTGCGGTCACTCACTGTCTGAGTGTACACACACCACCCACACTCCATTTCCTTCTGATCGCTGATTGATTATTGTAATTAGTTAGTTCTACTTACTGTTACTACTTACTCTTACTGTACTAGGAGTCTAGGACACTCAGTCACTGTGTTCATAGGCTACTAGCTCCTGCGTGCGGTCACTCACTGTCTGAGTGTACACACACCACCCACACTCCATTTCCTTCTGATCGCTGATTGATTATTGTAATTAGTTAGTTCTACTTACTGTTACTACTTACTCTTACTGTACTAGGAGTCTAGGACACTCAGTCACTGTGTTCATAGGCTACTAGCTCCTGCGTGCGTGCACTCACTGTCTGAGTGTACACACACCACCCACACTCCATTTCCTTCTGATCGCTGATTGATTATTGTAATTAGTTAGTTGTACTTACTGTTACTACTTACTCTTACTGTACTAGGAGTCTAGGACACTCAGTCACTGTGTTCATAGGCTACTAGCTCCTGCGTGCGGTCACTCACTGTCTGAGTGTACACACACCACCCACACTCCATTTCCTTCTGATCGCTGATTGATTATTGTAATTAGTTAGTTCTACTTACTGTTACTACTTACTCTTACTGTACTAGGAGTCTAGGACACTCAGTCACTGTGTTCATAGGCTACTAGCTCCTGCGTGCGGTCACTCACTGTCTGAGTGTACACACACCACCCACACTCCATTTCCTTCTGATCGCTGATTGATTATTGTAATTAGTTAGTTCTACTTACTGTTACTACTTACTCTTACTGTACTAGGAGTCTAGGACACTCAGTCACTGTGTTCATAGGCTACTAGCTCCTGCGTGCGGTCACTCACTGTCTGAGTGTACACACACCACCCACACTCCATTTCCTTCTGATCGCTGATTGATTATTGTAATTAGTTAGTTGTACTTACTGTTACTACTTACTCTTACTGTACTAGGAGTCTAGGACACTCAGTCACTGTGTTCATAGGCTACTAGCTCCTGCGTGCGGTCACTCACTGTCTGAGTGTACACACACCACCCACACTCCATTTCCTTCTGATCGCTGATTGATTATTGTAATTAGTTAGTTCTACTTACTGTTACTACTTACTCTTACTGTACTAGGAGTCTAGGACACTCAGTCACTGTGTTCATAGGCTACTAGCTCCTGCGTGCGGTCACTCACTGTCTGAGTGTACACACACCACCCACACTCCATTTCCTTCTGATCGCTGATTGATTATTGTAATTAGTTAGTTCTACTTACTGTTACTACTTACTCTTACTGTACTAGGAGTCTAGGACACTCAGTCACTGTGTTCATAGGCTACTAGCTCCTGCGTGCGGTCACTCACTGTCTGAGTGTACACACACCACCCACACTCCATTTCCTTCTGATCGCTGATTGATTATTGTAATTAGTTAGTTGTACTTACTGTTACTACTTACTCTTACTGTACTAGGAGTCTAGGACACTCAGTCACTGTGTTCATAGGCTACTAGCTCCTGCGTGCGGTCACTCACTGTCTGAGTGTACACACACCACCCACACTCCATTTCCTTCTGATCGCTGATTGATTATTGTAATTAGTTAGTTCTACTTACTGTTACTACTTACTCTTACTGTACTAGGAGTCTAGGACACTCAGTCACTGTGTTCATAGGCTACTAGCTCCTGCGTGCGGTCACTCACTGTCTGAGTGTACACACACCACCCACACTCCATTTCCTTCTGATCGCTGATTGATTATTGTAATTAGTTAGTTCTACTTACTGTTACTACTTACTCTTACTGTACTAGGAGTCTAGGACACTCAGTCACTGTGTTCATAGGCTACTAGCTCCTGCGTGCGGTCACTCACTGTCTGAGTGTACACACACCACCCACACTCCATTTCCTTCTGATCGCTGATTGATTATTGTAATTAGTTAGTTCTACTTACTGTTACTACTTACTCTTACTGTACTAGGAGTCTAGGACACTCAGTCACTGTGTTCATAGGCTACTAGCTCCTGCGTGCGGTCACTCACTGTCTGAGTGTACACACACCACCCACACTCCATTTCCTTCTGATCGCTGATTGATTATTGTAATTAGTTAGTTCTACTTACTGTTACTACTTACTCTTACTGTACTAGGAGTCTAGGACACTCAGTCACTGTGTTCATAGGCTACTAGCTCCTGCGTGCGTGCACTCACTGTCTGAGTGTACACACACTAAATTTACTTGTGATTACTACTGATTATTGTAACTGCTAGTTGTACTTCCTGACTGTTACTACTTACTTACTGTACTAGGGGACACTCACTCAGTCACCTCACCAACCAACCCACTCCATTAAAGTACCCCACTTTTCACCCGCCCTTTTACAAAACTTTTGTCTATACGCCCAAAACATTTAAGATGTCTGGAAGTGGCAGCCAGCGCGGTTTGGGCAAGGGGAAGGGCAGCAAGGGAATCAGGAGGAGAGGGAGCAGCATTGTGGCAAGCCGCGGCCGCGGGCGCGCCACCATGCACAGTTCCGCAGCAGCAGCAGCAGCGTCAGTGGCTAACATTCCTCCCATAGCCACTGGCCGTGGACGCCTTGGGCGCCGCCCAGCAGGAGCATCTGCAACTCACGCTGCAGAGACACAGCAGCAGCAGCGTGTAGCACCTGCTCCGATTTTCCTCCAGCCGGGTCGGAAACGTCCCATTGAGGAAAAGGATGCAGACACTGTGGTGCAACTCATGACGGAGGATGAGCAGCCCGCCATCAGCTCTGCATCCGAGGCCTCCACCCTCACCACCACCACCACCACCACCCCTGTTCGCAGCAGCCGCCCAGCAGGGTCTGGGGAGGAGGCCAGTTCACCGTCAGTCGCCGACCTCTCATTCAGCACTCTTTTGACCCCAGGCATGATGAGTCAATTGTCTGCTGTTGTTGGCGATTTTGAGGAGGAGATGCTGATGGGCACTTTGGGGGATGAGGGATTGGACAGCAAGACTGTGGCGACAGTCAAGCAGCCCATCCATGCATCAGGAGAGGAGTTTGGGGGGTCATCATCCCAGCAGGACATGTTTGAGGAGGGGGAGGATGATGTTGATGACCCGGTGACAGACAGAGACTGGGTGCCACCACCTCCAGGGGATGTCGTCCTCAGCAGCTCGGAGGAGGAGGAGGATGCGCTTGTGGGCCTTGCAAGGAGGCGCATCATTGCAAGCATTGGCAGCGACCCACAGCCTGCTGGTGTCTCAGGCTCAGCAGCAGCAGCAGCAGCATCAGCCAGTACCACCACCAGCCGCACCCAAGCCCCCCCCCCAACCACCACAGGGAGACAGGCAGCAGCGCTTCCATGCCGTAGGGGGATGTTTCTGTCACCAATCTGGCGCTTTTTCACCATGCCCACTGTGTACAGCAAGTACGCCACTTGCAACCACTGTCAGCGGAAGTTGAGCAGAGGTGCAGACCCCTTAAAGTTCAGCACCAGCTCGCTGATCAACCACCTTGCGGCTAAACATTTCCACCAGCATGAGGAGTTCCAGAGGCTGAAGGCATCTGGTGCTGGCAGTGGCACCACACCCATCACTGCACAGCCTTCAGCAGCAGCAACAGCAGCCACCCGCCCTCCTGCTCCTCCAGCAGCACCAGCAGGAGTGCGGAAACGCACTGCTCCTCCCCCCTCTGCAACTCCTGCCGCCGACACTGAGGCCTGTTCTGGCAGCCAGTCCTCAGTGGCCTCCTCCGCTGTGTCTGGTGATTCCCGTGTCAGCAAAAGGCCACGCCAGAGCCTTTTGAGCGAGTCCTTCCAGGGGGTGGTTAGGGCTCTGCCTCCCAGCAGCCGTCGCGTGCGGCAGCTGAACGGCTTGCTGGCACGGGCCATGTGCTCCCAACTCCTGCCGTACACGCTCGTGCAGGAGGGGAGCGACATGCGGGCGCTGCTTGCTTGTGCAGCCCCAGACTGGCAGCTCCCCAGCAGACACTTTTTCTCCCGCAAGGCCATTCCAGCACTGCACCGCTTTGTGATGGCCAATGTGGAGCGAGGGCTGGAGCACGCGGTTGGTGAAAGGGTCCACGTCACCATGGACTCCTGGAGCAGCCGCTTCGGGACAGGCCGCTACCTGTCCTTCACTGTCCACTGGGTCAGCTTGGTGGAAGGGGGTGAGGATGGGAGAGCAGCAGCGGGCACAGCAGCAGCAGCAGCAGCAACACAGTGGGTGGTGCCACCCCGCAGGGTCAGGGGAACTGCAGCGGGTTCCTCCGATCCTCTGCCATCCTCCGCCACACCTGGCCAAACCCCCCGCCTCAGCAGCAGCGTGAAGGCCCGCCACTGCCAAGCGCTGCTGCACTTGGTCAGCCCACGTGTTGGCCAAACTCCAGGAGCAGGAGAGGATTTGGCTGACCCCCAGAGGCCTCAGAGTCGGAGAGGTGGTGTCCGACAATGGGGCCAATCTGGTTGCTGCCATAGACAGGGGAAACCTGACCCACATCCCCTGTCTTGCCCACGTGCTGAACCTGGTGGTGCAGAAGTTCCTGCGCACCTACCAGGGGATGGGCGAACTGCTGGAAACGGCAAGGAATGTTGTGCGTCACTTCCGGCGCTCGGCTGCAGCCTGTGCGAGCCTGGAAGACGTGCAAAAGGAGCTGGATCTGCCACGCCATCGGCTGATCATTGACGTTCCGACTCGCTGGAACTCCACCCTGGCGATGTTGGAGCGTATGGTTGAACAGAGGCACGCTGTCAACCAGTACCTTGCCCTGGCCACTGTTTCCGCAGCTCGGAGAAGGGACAAGACCAGCAACATCCCGTCCATCGTCCCCGATGATGACTGGAGGCACATGCAGCAGGTGTGCTTTGTGCTGGCTCCCTTCCTGCAGGCCACAAACATGGTGAGCAGGGACCATGCTATGGTCTGCGAGTGGGTGCCCCTGGTTTCTCTGCTGAACAGGGCCCTCGATGGTTTGCTGGAACAGGGAGCGGCAGCCTTGGACCAGCAGGAGCGGCAACCAGCTGCGCAGTCCACCTCTGAGGGGGAGGAGGAGGAGGACTTGGTGGAGGTCCCTGACCTGGCTGCTGATGAGGGGGATCAGCACAGCGCAGCTGAGTTGGTGCGGGGGTGGAGAGAGGATGAGGCGGCAGAGGAGGAGGATGAGGACAGCACTGACGTCGATGTGCCAGCAGACGTGGCCCGCCTCTTCCCAATGGCAGCGCACATGCTGGCGTGCCTGCGCAGGGACCCCAGGGTGATCCAGATGAAGCAGAGGGAGGACATCTGGATCAGCATGATGTTGGACCCACGCCTCAAGGGGAAGTTGAGCCAGTTCCTGCCGCCTGCAGGAGGAGACCCAGCGCAACAAATAAGGAGCTTGCAGCAGGCCCTTGTTGAGCGCTTGGAGGAAGCCTTCCCCCAGCCTTCCACCCCCACTGTCCAGCAGCCAGCACAGAGGCAGCAGCAGGTGCCTGCATCCAGCAGCAGCAAGCGCCCCACAGACCTGCTGTCTCTCAGCCACGAGCTCTACAGGACTGTAGAGGCTCCGGCAGCAGTGACTAGAGAGGAGATGCATGCAGCAGCATCCTCCTCCGGTCACAGCCAGCGCCTGACCCGCATGGTGGCTGACTACATGGGGTCGTACAGCGGGCTTGACAGCGATGCCCCTGTTGATCCCATGGAGTATTGGGTCAAGCGCATGGAGATCTGGAGCGAGCTAGCGCAGTACGCCCTGGAAGTGCTGTCCTGCCCCCCTTCCAGCGTGCTGTCCGAGCGCTGCTTCAGTGCAGCTGGTGGCGTGGTCACCGAGAAACGCTCACGTCTGTCTCACAAGTCTGTGGACAGACTGACGTTTCTCAAGATGAACCAGGCGTGGGTGGAAGGCGAGTTCCTGGCCCCTGTTGTCGGCGAGAGGGGGACATGAACTGGCTGCCGGAACCATCGTTAATGTGCCTTACCACCCTTTACCACCTCCTGGCTCCTGCTCACTAAGCCAGCCTGGTTCACTTTGACTATTACGTCGCCTGCAGCCACACATTTTACACCTACAGTGGGCTGCTGTGTACTGCCCTTCTGCTGTCTGTCTGTGTTTCCCACTGCCAGGGTACACAGAATGACCTTCTTCTGCTGCCACTCTGCCACCAGCTATTACGTCAAACAATAGCTATATTGGTTGCAAAACCGAAACCAAACAAACCATTAAAAAAAAAAAAGGTTTAATTTTTCTGAGGTGCCCGGGTTGAAAACTGTGTTGTCCCAGTTGTGTATTGGACACAATGTGGGCTGCACGACCGCTGTCTGGGACCTCCTGTTGTGTTTATTTACGGCCCTGGTATCACCGCTAGGTACCAGGGCTATTATGTCACGCTGCCTACCTGCTGCCACACTCACACTGCTCCTCCATACCTCCTCCTGCTGCTGCTGCTGCTGTCTGTCTGTGTTTCCCACTGCCAGGGTACACAGATGATTTACCTTCTGCTGCCACTCTGCCACCAGCTATTACGTCAAACAATAGCTGCTCGCCTACTCCTCCATTCCTCCTCCTGCTGCTGCTGTCTGTCTGTGTTTCCCACTGCCAGGGTACACAAAATTACCTTCTTCTGCTGCCACTCTGCCACCAGCTATTACGTCCAAAAATAGCTAAATTGGTTGTAAAACCAAAAACCAAAAAACCATTAAAAAAAAAAAAGGTTTAATTTTTCTGAGGTGCCCGGGTTGAAAACTGTGTTGTCCCAGTTGTGTATTGGACACAATGTGGGCTGCACGACCGCTGTCTGGGACCTCCTGTTGTGTTTATTTACGGCCCTGGTATCACCGCTAGGTACCAGGGCTATTATGTCACGCTGCCTACCTGCTGCCACACTCACACTACTCCTCCATTCCTCCTGCTGCTGCTGTCTGTCTGTGTTTCCCACTGCCAGGGTACACAGAATTACCTTCTGCTGCCACACTGCCACCAGCTATTACGTCAAACAATAGCTGCTCACATAATTACTCTCCTCCATTCCTCCTCCTGCTGCTGCTGCTGTCTGTCTGTGTTTCCCACCGCCAGGGTACACAGATTTACCTTCTGCTGCCACTCTGCCACCAGCTATTACGTCAAAAAATAGCTATATATCTGTGTAATTGGTTGTAAAACCAAAACTACAAAACCATTACAAAAAAAGGTTTAATTTTTCTGAGGTGCCCGGGTTGAAAACTGTGTTGTCCCAGTTGTGTATTGGACACAATGTGGGCTGCACGACCGCTGTCTGGGACCTCCTGTTGTGTTTATTTACAGCCATGGTATCACCGCTAGGTACCAGGGCTATTATGTCACGCTGCCTGCCTCATTGACTGCATGCTGCCACACACTCATCCTCCTCCTCCTGCTGCTAAATTTACCTCCTGCTGTCTGTGTGTTTCCACTGCCAGGGAGCACATACAATGGCGCTTCCAACATGCGTGCGCCACCAGCTATTTGTTGTTACGCTCAAAAATAGCTGCATTTCTTTAAAAAAAAAAAAATGAAAAGAGAAATAAGTGACGAAGAAGACGATATAGAAGAAGATGAAGAAGAAGAAGAAGATGAAGAAGATGAAGAAGAAGATGAAGAAGAAGATGAAGAAGATGAAGAAGAAGATGAAGAAGAAGATGAAGAAGATGAAGAAGAAGATGAAGAAGAAGAAGAAGAAGAAGAAGAAGAAGAAGAAGATGAAGAAGATGAAGATGAAGAAGATGAAGAAGAAGATGAAGAAGATGAAGATGAAGAAGATGAAGAAGATGAAGAAGAAGATGAAGAAGATGAAGATGAAGATGAAGATGAAGAAGATGAAGAAGAAGATGAAGAAGATGAAGAAGAAGATGAAGAAGAAGAAGAAGAAGAAGAAGAAGAAGAAGAAGATGAAGAAGAAGATGAAGAAGATGAAGATGAAGATGAAGAAGATGAAGATGAAGAAGATGAAGAAGAAGATGAAGAAGATGAAGAAGAAGATGAAGAAGAAGAAGAAGAAGAAGAAGAAGAAGAAGATGAAGAAGATGAAGATGAAGAAGATGAAGATGAAGAAGATGAAGAAGAAGATGAAGAAGATGAAGATGAAGAAGATGAAGAAGATGAAGAAGAAGATGAAGAAGATGAAGATGAAGAAGATGAAGAAGAAGATGAAGAAGATGAAGAAGAAGATGAAGAAGAAGAAGAAGAAGAAGAAGATGAAGAAGATGAAGATGAAGAAGATGAAGAAGAAGATGAAGAAGATGAAGATGAAGAAGATGAAGAAGATGAAGAAGAAGATGAAGAAGATGAAGATGAAGAAGATGAAGAAGAAGATGAAGAAGATGAAGAAGAAGATGAAGAAGAAGAAGAAGAAGAAGATGAAGAAGATGAAGATGAAGAAGATGAAGAAGAAGATGAAGAAGATGAAGATGAAGAAGATGAAGAAGATGAAGAAGAAGATGAAGAAGATGAAGATGAAGAAGATGAAGAAGATGAAGATGAAGAAGATGAAGATGAAGAAGATGAAGAAGAAGAAGAAGAAGATGAAGAAGAAGAAGAAGATATAGAAGAAGAAGAAGAAGATATAGAAGATAAAGAAGAAGAAGAAGAAGAAGTATATACAGTACTGAACAAAATTCTGGACACAACTTCTCTTTTCACCTTTTTTTTTTTTTAAAGGAACATCCCCACATAATCACTTGCTGTTGTCACTTGGAAAAAAATATGTTTCTTGCATCATTAACCCTCAAAACAAGTGTTGGGAAGCTATTTAAGGCCAATTCGAATAGTCAGCTCGAATAGTTAGCTCGAATACCGACTCAAATAGTGAGCTCGAAGTCCGAGGTCGAATCGAATAGTAAAAATTATTCGACTCGAATATTCGACTGACCTCGAATAATTTACTATTCGAATTCGACCAAACTCGAATTTTAAAAAGGGGTATTTGAGCATCACTAGACATAAGTAAGAAAATGTATTTTTTTCAACAAGAATTTTATTGAAGAAAATAAAGTTACATAACAGATTTGCCAGGATACATTGTACATCAACATAGAAAAGCATGATATGCATGTGATGCCTACTAGGGCCACACACACACAAAATGAGGACAATAATAAAAACCCTACATCCAGTGATACTACACAGTTCTGAGCACAAGATTAGAATATAAAGGTCAGCCTGGAGGGCTCCAGGCTGTCCTGGAAGACCAAATGCTATTGAATTGCCCGTCTTGATTGTTCTACTAATTTTACGTACTACAGCAGGGAGGGGATAGAAGGAGACCTACACTACATTATGATTTTGGTAGTATTGCAAAAGTGAACAAATAGCTTGTTCTTCAGCTTAGAAAGGGAAAAGACCTTTTTGCCAAAAAGAGCCATCCATGGCTCTTGTGAGATGTCAGTATGCAGGACCATAGAGGCTAGCTAGAAACACTCAACCCACGCCCTCTGAAAACTGGGGCATGGCCACCAGCAATACTGATGATCAGCAGCAGCAGCACCACACCCCCTAAAACAACAGTCAGAGGGTGTGAGACCTTACCAAAGAGGAGAGATGGGGTCTCGTACCGGTCCTGTACTTAGTTAAACTATTATTTTAGGATTTAGCTATGTCAACAAAATACTATCCCACTCTGCAGAAGTCCAGGTATCATGAAGCCTTTACTGCCATTTAGTTATTGCCAGAGTTACATCTTCCAGTCGTTGGTGCCAAATTTCAGAATAGAAAAGGGAGTTTAAACCCAGGATATGGGTGTATTTATGGAATTCCATTTAGAAAGGGGGCGGTGAGGTAGCCAGACCCTCTCTGAGGCAAAACTGAGAAAATTGTGTAGCCTGGAGATGCCTAAAAAAAATCAGGAGGTTTGAATCATGTGAAAGAATTTTTAAAGAAATTGTTAGACATGGCAGCTCCACCTTTTTTGTATGTCAGGTCTAAATCAAGGAAAAAACAAAATGATTTGCTCCCATGATGCAAGTGCCCTTTATCTAGTTAGCTCTATAGATGGCACTGTAGTATTGTGGATATCACTCTGGCCTTGTAGCACTGGCTTTAAATATGGGCTAGGACACTACCTGTGTGGCGTTTGTACGTTCTCCTGGGTTTGTTTAGGTTTCCTATGGGCATTACAGTTCCCTCCTTAATCTCAAAAACATGTTGGTAAGTTAATTGGCTTGCCCCAAATATATATCATGCGAGGGATATTAGACTATGGTAGCGATCAGAATGTGAGTTCTGTTAGTGACAGTTGGTGAAAAGACTATGTAAAGTGCTGTGGAATATGTCAATGCTATATAAATACAAAATAATAGTAATATGAATTGTGCTGTCTGTCACCATTTGTTTGCATTTTAAATATTCTAGGAGTGAATGAAATGGGTAAAACACTAAATGGTTAATAATTTTAGCATCTCCTTACTTTAAAAATATATCCTGCTTTCCTATTAGCCAGGAGTGCGATAAACTGTAAAAAAAAAAAACACACAACAACAACAACAAAACAAAAACAAATTACAGTACATTTTAAACATCAGAAATTCCCTTTGTTTAGGTATCCACCTCTTGCACATTGGTACTTTAGTAAAAATTACGAATGAATACAATTATGCTGCTCTGATGGCTCACCCCCTGTGGGAGATTAGTGGGGCTGTGGTAGTTCAGCTGTAAAACTTAATCAGAGACAGAGCGGGCAGGACAAACAGACCACCCCTCTACTGTACTTTGTTCCCTGCAAAGGACGACTGGGTCACTTTTCGTTTGCATCCCACTGTCCGAGAACAAAAGTTTAGCTCACATGTGGTATGCAGAATAAAACATGCTATTCCTTTGCTCATGAGTGTTAAGAAAGAGTGGATAAAAGATATACGGGTCAGATGAGGGCACACATGAGAACAAAAAAAATGACAAATACAGGGACTGCATTCCTTTCTTTCCTCTCAGAAAGCACTGCCATTTTCCATAGTGCTCTGGAGTTGTGCAATAATGAATACACAATCAGCACATGCTGACATATACAAATGCAGCAGACAGCTTTCCTCATAAAATCCTAAATCATTCTGGCGAAAATGCAAACTTTGTCGCCCCCAGCCTCTCCCACACACAGCCAGAGAACTGTGCCCAAATACAGTATTCTCAGGATAGATGCCATTAAAGAAACAGGAAACCTTAAGTACAAGTTACATTTCAATGCAAGAGCTACAAATACCCTTATTATAAATAATACTCCTGCAAATTTTTACTTAAATGTCCCTACATGGGTACAAAACTTTGCAAAATAATACAATATAGATTTGGTTTCAAAGTCATGTGCTAGTTTGCTTTAAAATAAAATCTGGTGGACATGGGTGAGGACTGGAGTGTTGGACACACAGCCATGAACTGAAATACCTTGTGGCCCTAAAGCAGGTAACTACATACTGCCAAATCAGCTGTGGGAATTGTAGCTGTGTCTCAGGGATAAGGTCAAACCTGGCCAATCACTTTTTTACAATCAGGCCTGGGCTTCGGGCATGCCCCAAGTGCCTAAACTGAGCAATGCTGATTTCTGTATCCAGCATACTTCCCAGTTCCAGGAAGACACAGTTTATTTCAGTTTTAGTAAGTGTGGTAAGGAGTTAGAATCTCTGCAGGATTTCAATTCCTGTGCTGTGTCCCCATCTGTGGTAATTTTTTATATTTCCCTGTCCAGACAGGAAGCAGATAAATCTTTTCAAAAGTTTCAGCAACACGCACATGGCCGCCACTAGGGTCGCTGTTGCTGGATAAAACCCAACATAGTGTCAGCCCCTTTAGAACAAAGTGTAAGATTACGTCTGACACGTTGATCCCCACCTTCTCCTTGCTCCACCATATAGTTTATATATTACGTGGCCACATTCGGACGTGCCACTAGAGGCACTGTTGCTGGATCTAGTCTGGCATGACGTCAACATATTTGGATCAAAGTGTCTGAAAAAGTCTGACGCTTTGATTCCCTTTGGTACCAAGCTGTCGCTGCTTCAGGTGATACCGTTATTACGCTGGTGTGAGTGCAATAATGGCAATGCTACGGAATGCAAGATGGCACTGGCCTCACCCACCCTCCTTGACGGGTCACCTCCTTGCTCTAGTGTGAAGAGGTAGGCTGGATCTCCCCGCAGCAGCACTCTCTCGATACCCATGTCCCCGCCCTCCCCCCACACTGGGAAAAAGTAAGTGCTGGGTGAGATTGAGAAAATGGATCAGAAAGGGTTAAAGAAAACCTGTTAGGAGAAAGATGTTTAAAGTTAGATAAGTAATGGTAAAGCTGGATGCTCCAGAGGCTCACCTTATCTGCCCAACACCACCACTTCTACACGCAACCCTCTACTTCTTTATGGTTGTACGGATGTGACAATACTGCACGTGCTTCGTAAAATGGGTGGACTGGATTTTATACAGATTTAACAAATTCAGCTATATATATATATATATATATATATATATATATATATATATATATATATATATATATATATATAAAAGTGCATATCTTCTTTCCTCAACATTTAATTCTTAGACAATAATTCCTGGAACTGCACCTTAAAACCCTCATCCACTTAATCACTAGTATCTGCATTGACTCACTGTTCATTAATATTCTTGTAAATATATATAGCGCTGGTATCTTCTGCAGCACTTCACAAAGTCTATAGTCATGTCACCAACTGTCCCTAAAAAGAGCTCACAATCTAATCTCAACCACAGTCATAGTCATACCGTACCTATTGTCAACCAAGTGTCCAGGTAAAACCCACACAAACACAGGGAGAAAATACAAACTTCATGCACATACTGCCCTGGCCCAGATATAAACCAGGGACCCTAGTGCTGGAAAGTAAAGAGTGCTATCCACTACACCACTGTAAGACCTTCAGCCAAACTGTCTTTCAACCAGCCAGTCTGGTAAATGCATGTGGCAAACTTGCCATGGTCCCCTGCAAGGTAAACAGAAATGACTTGACTGTCATGCTGATGCAAAATGAAGTCATTTATGGCCATTCTGTTCATCAGCAACATACATTTATCATATTGCATTGTAAGATGTTAGAAGTTATCCCAAAACTACTGCACATTTCTTCACATTAGACAAGCCCACTATTCAAGGCTAAACATTAATAAATGTACACGGTGCATGCAAATACTGTGTATTACTCATGGAATTCAAATTAACTCCTCCTGTATCTCAAAAAATATTATGCTACACATTTATGTAAATTACAGTAGGATATATATTAGGCATACTGGCCCTTTAACAGATTGATACACTGCAGCAATGTAGAATCCATAACTGTTTGAACAGCCATGGAAGTGAGAATCAATAGAATAAGAAGATGTGATGTCAGGACCTAGACACCCATTGGTGGCACACCCAGCAATACCGCAGTCTCACCTTACATTGTAATAATAATGTATAAATAAATTCCTTTATCTAAACTGTAAATAATCTACAAGTTAATCACCTTAAATAGCATGACTAGCCTAGGCTATGCTAAGTATTACTCTCGTGTCCTCAGCCTGGAGTGACTGGGGAAACAATGCTTATGAAAGGTCTATACAGAATGAAAACACAGGCTGTCTTTTTCCCTTTTACAAAAATAATATTTGTTAGTAAAAGTGGGTTTCTGTATACTGTACATTGACAAAAGCTTCTCTAATTTATTCTGTTGGTTCATTCGAAACAGACATTGACACTATGTAAATAATCCTGATTCATGCTGCTTTGTTCGGTATCATCAAGTATACTGTACATGGCAGAAATCCAGAATGAGTAGTTGTCCTTAAATGACTTCCACTCAGCCCTGCCAGATACTGTGGCTCAGAAGCAATTCAAAGGCAGAGCACTGTAGCAAATGAGAGCTAATGTAAAACAGAGCATGCTCTCCAGTTCATGTTGCCTGTTTTCACAGGAGACTTGCATTGCCCACAGTACCCACACACACACATATGCACAGCACAGTGCCAGCCAGGCCACTACATGTCAGAGCTTGCACAGAGCACAAATACAGTATCTAATCCTTAGCGTGTTATTTAAGAGGTTTTGTTTTTATACCAGTCAGACTCTTTGAAAATCCACAGAAACATTGCCTGTATTGTATTAAAAGCGTGATGTGGTTCTCAAGTATTTCGCTTTGTTTATCTTCTTGGACCTTCACATTTTCTCCCTGTGGTTTTAAACCATTTGCCATGGTCACTAGTAAGGCTCTTCCTGTTACTCTGAGCAAGTGGGGCATAGATTTTATTCTATTTTAGGTAGTGAAGGCAGGGGATGTAACTGGGATACAGAGGGCAAAACTATCCCTGCGGGTTTGCAGCAGGGAGTTTTCATACGCTGCATACAGTGAGAGAGAGAGATGGAGAGATATTTATAGTGAGTGAAATGAGGTGACTAGATAAGAACAAATACTGTAAATCATTCTGGAAAACGTAACCTTTTTCAGCACTGTTCAGTACAGTACCCTGCATGATATGGTATGTAAGTTTAAAAAACAAAACAAAAATACACTGTACAGTGTGAAAAATCTTTGGTAGACTACCTCTCACAGCACAGAAGCTCCCATCCAGTTCTGGAAAGCAGCCAATGTCTGACTACAGGAAGCTGCTACTGTCTGAGTACCTGGGCAGAAGTCACCTCTGCAGCACAGGTATACACCTGAAGCTAGTACGAATTCTTGATGCAATGGCAGCCCTAGCCCTGGATGGAACCTTTGCTCTGACTACCTAACAGCAGTTACATAGTTACATAGCTAATCTGATTGAAAAAAAGACATCTGTCCATCAAGTCCACCCAGAAAAAAAATGTGGTCACTTGCAGAATCTGTGGTTTGTGTGTAAAAATATAATACAGAATATGTTTAACCATACAAGGATCCATCGTCCAGCAGAGTGGATGACCCACTTGGGCCAGATGCAGAGGCATTATAGCTAGCTCCTTTTTTCTTTCCCCATGGGTTTCCGTACTGACTTATTCCATAAGACAGGCACCTAAGTTCTGATGACAGCTAAGGGCCCATTCACACTAGATCATTTTGCCGGCGAAGCGATACCAGCCAGGGAGGGTCCTAAGTGGATTAGGACCCTCTTAAAGTAAGTGCCTATCCTCGGGTTGCCTGTTTGTACCTTTTATCCAGCAATAAATCTTGTGTATACTCCACTACAAGCCTCCCTGTCTGCTCTATTTTGCACTTTGAGTGCATACAGGTGGAGGAGTGGAGAAGTACATCGACTTTTAAGAAGAGTACATGTGCACTGTGTTTACTCTACTAAACAAACATACTGTCATTAAGTTACATCAGTTATGTTAATTAAAATAGATAGGTTATATAATCTCTTACCTAACGTTTTAAAAGAACAGGCAAAGGTTTGTGAATTCCTGGGGGCAGCCATCTTTTTCAAGGGGGCAGCCATCTTTTTGGTTGAAAGGAGGTGACAGGGAGCATGAGACACAGTTCCAACTGTCCTGTGTCCTGATCACCACTCCCAGCTGCGCACGCTAGGCTTCAAATCTCAAATTAAAAATTAAAAAAAAATTAAAATTTGCGCCAAAACAGCAGAAGGAGAACAACATCAGGAATTTCATCATGCTTTGCACAGCATCAAGGGAAAAAGGACTGGGCAGTTTTCTTCTGTGCAGCTAAAAATGAGGCTTGGGTAAGAAAAACAAAGTTCTGATGCTGTAAAACTGTTAAAGAAACACCAAGCCTTTTCAGTGCTGCTGAGTAGATTTTTAGTCTGAAGATTCACTTTAAGCAATTTTGAAGAGGTATTAAGAGAGTTGTGTTTAGTAAGGGGTTAAATAGACTCTGAAGTCTCTTTTTTTTACCTGTTTTTGTCATAAAATCCTCTTAAGCATGAATGCCCCAGTTTAATTGCCGCATCCCCGCGGCAGATGAATGATTTATTACAGAGGAATAGCCCTGCAAAGGTCCCAGGCTCGCAGGGCTTTACTTCCTTGAAGAGGCAGAGCTTTGAGCTGTAGCTCTGTCTCATCCGCAGTAATTCTCTGCTGTTCGCCGCCTCTCCCCGCCCCTCTCTGTCTTCTTTCACTTAGAGGGGCGGGGAGGAGGTGGAGATACGCTGAGATTGATTGCAGAGAGGCAGAGCTACAGCACAAAGCACTGCCTCTCCAGAGCAACAGAATCTGCGACCTGCAAAGATGTAGAACTTTGCAAGGCTATCTCTCTGCAATAAATCACCCATCTGCCGCGGGGATGCAGCCATTTAACTGGGGGCATTCATGCTTCAGAGGATTTTATGACAAAAACAGGTAAAAAAAAGACTTCAGAGTCTCTTTAAGTCTAGTGTTAAGAAGTAGTAATGGGGAAGGGACAGAGGACTAAGGCAATAGTAAACAAGGTCAGTTAAGTCTGTTCAAACAATAGACTATAAAAATAATAATAGTCTTTTTTTTGTGTTTTGTTTGTTTTTTTCAATTTCATGTGCATTGTGTCATGATGCATAAACCTGAAGAACTGAGAAATGTTGTACATACTTTTCTTATAAGTGTATGTATGTGTACTTGAGATGATGTTAGCTACAATAAGGGGTAACTTGCACTCACCGTTCTTCATGAAGGCATACAAGCTGTAAATAATTTTGAGAATCTATCTTCTAAACCATAACGGTCCAGACAGGTAAAACGGTTTAAAAGTTTGTAGTTATTTAGCCTGATGACTTGCCTGTAGATCAAATCATAATGCAGATATTCAGAAAGTTCAGTGTGGCTTTGGAAGCTGCATCATTATTTTTTTTTAAAACTGTCTTCATTAAAAGTGGATTTTTTTGTTTGAATGTGATCACCAGTACAGTGTTACATCCACACTATCCACGCCACCTAACTGAACAACCTATTCAAACAAATTACAGTCTGTTTTAATAACGTATTTGTCAAGCTTAGCGGTGAGATTACCCAAAGATATACTAGGGCCTTTTCCTACTTCCAATCTTAAGTACACAGGAGAGAACACAACTGTTGTCCCTCTGCACATGCTCTGCATTTTTTCTCCAAATTTGGTGCGGTGGCAAGTCCCATTCTATTGAACTAAATAGCAATTGCATTAAATATCCCATACAAAAATTCTTGGAGGAAAGATAAGGAGGGCGTATACCCCAAGCGACACAAAGCTACAGTATTCTTCTATTAACATATCATAACTTTATTGATTAGAAAAAAGATAACAAACATTAAAATGACAGTGGTGATTGATCAGGCCACCCTTTGCCCACACTCATACGCTTCACTCACACCGCAAGCCCACTAAGCAACCATCTAAATGTCTCCTCAGATCCAGATGATCGGTCAAAACGTGCGCTGATTTACAGTGGGAATAATAGCAAAGTTCTGCTGACAAGCAACAGTGTGCATATACTTGATGTGTATCAATGTTGACCAGATAAGGCTTACCGATTAAGTTCAGGGCAAGATGACCGTATGTGTCACCAGAGTAATTTATAGCAGCAGCAAGCAGGCATACACACGCAGCTGAGTTAGTAGTTGCAGCAACATGCGAAAAAACAGCAGCAAGCAGCCATGCAGGTAAAGCTGGAGTGATGGTTGCACCAGCCTAAGGTAAGGCAGTTAGTTCAATAGGTTCTGGCACAGCAGACAAGAGAAGTTGAGGCCGACACTGTATGCACTTGTAATCATGGTCATATATAGAATTGAGTCCTATCAACTGCAGTTCATGACAACAGGAAGAAAAAACGCATACAGTACCAAATCAATGGCGTCTGGTCTCCATGCAGAGCTATGTATGGCCCCTTGTCTGTTTGAAACAGATCCCTGCAGCGGTTTTGCATTCACTGCTGTGAATAGCGTTCCGATAAGTGGAATCACAGATGCCCCCAGCCGGGGGATGGTCAGCTACAAAGGCAGAGAAGAGTGAGCCTGTCGGGGAGAGGGAGCTGCAAGCAGGGCGTCGGAGCATCAATCACATGTCCACCAAGCTTCCCACGCTAGCCCACGACATGTTTCACCGGTCACTTCTGGTTTCCTCAGATGGGCGTGGAAATTACAAGCATTAAATATCCCACAGGCAGTGCATTGCGATTCTACAAGAATTGCATCACACTGCAACGCAAGCAGTGGAAGGTGAGCGCCATGATTTGCCCAATACAGCAAGTGCCCTTGCAATCAGCAAATCGAATGAAGTTCGAGAACTGATCAAAGCAAACACGGTGGAAATCAAAACAATTTTTGATGGTCGGATTGAAAAGCTTCTTGCCACAATTATTCAACTAGCAAGTCTAGTGCTGTGAGTGGTTACGGTACATAAATATGCATGCTTGGGCAAAATAAATAAATAGAATGCAGATTTAACTGGTTTCTGAATATGGCTGGCATTCAGATGATGTTTATCAACCACCTCATAGCTACTGCCAGCTTAAGGCTGTCATCTTCCTTCAGCCCTGTGCAGTGACGTTTAGCACATATGCAATGCAAAGATTGCTATGGAATAACTGCCTGGCAGGAGGATCCAGTATACTGAAATATTTATGCGGTTGATGCACTAAACTTCCTTACTTCCTGCCTTTAAAGCCTGTTTTATCCAAAAAATGTATGCTTTTGCAGACATTATCTTATCTCACAGTTCACCTCCGTTGAACACCTATAAGATTATTTGTGTTACTGCCCAATAATTGACACAAATATAGAAAATCATGCATAAAATATCTTTCTGTATTATCAATTTATGACAAATGCTGGCAATACTTCTCAAGCATGACTTGAGGACTAAATCCATGTGCACTTTAGATTGTTCTCGGATGAAACAATAGTTCCTGTTTGGCTCGGCTGAAAATCTTATGTGTGTGAGGTATATCCCGACGTCACTGGTTTGCTCCTCAGCAATGTGACAGAACAGAACACAATGCCCAACCACTACTATAGCTGTGGGAACATCCTATGAAGGAAGACAAGCAAAGAGCAGCTTGCTTTTCTCTTCCCCTCCCTGTCACCTAAAATGACCCCTAACCTATGTTTCAGGTGACATTGGGAGTGGTATCACTGTACAGCTGCAGGTCTAAAGGAAAATAACTTACACATTATGCATTATGTAAAATACACATTGTGTAGCTTGGACTGGTTTTTCCCTTTTAAAAAGCAAATAAACAGTGAAGTTTTCTTTTAAACACATGGGGCCTGATTCACAAAGCGGTGATAACTCAGTTATCATGCCTAAAAGACTTTAGGCGTGATAACCTTTGCACCACACTGGTGAAAAGTCAGTTTAGGCGTGATAAGTTTAGGCGTGATAAGTTTAGGTGTGATAAGTTTAGGTGTGATAAGTTTAGGCATGCTAAGTTTAGATAAGTGTAGATAGTGTGCAAAGTCCCGCACGCAAAGCAGCGCCATTAAACTCTATGCGAAGTGCACCAGATTTTGCTAGCGCAAAACTTTTGATCAGCTGTGCACTGCGGTGCTAACGCAGTTGGTGCTTAAACTTATCATGTCTAAACTTATCACACCTAAACTTATCACACCTAA
The DNA here is from genome assembly GCF_040937935.1 of Hyperolius riggenbachi. Taxonomy (NCBI): domain Eukaryota; kingdom Metazoa; phylum Chordata; class Amphibia; order Anura; family Hyperoliidae; genus Hyperolius; species Hyperolius riggenbachi. Next base: position 187,936,678 of record NC_090646.1, on the reverse strand, counting down.
ACTTATCATGCCTAAACTGAGTTTAGGTGTGATAAAGGGCTTTTCACCAGCGTGCTAACTATTAGCACCGCTTTGTGAATCAGGCCCATGGGGCTCGATTCACAAAGCGGTGATAACCCAGTTAAAGACTTTAGGGGCTCGATTCACAAAGCGGTGCAAAGTGTTTGCACGCCAGTGAAAAGCCCCTTATCACGCCTAAACTCACTTTAGGCGTGATAAGAAGAAACTCGCGCGAAGTTGCCGCTCTTACGCGCGTACGCGCGAACGCGCTTACGCGCGGTAACTTCGCGCGAAGAGCAGGAAAAATCGGTGATAACTCAGTGGTGAAAATGTCATCACGCCTAAAGTCTTTTAGGCGTGATAACTGGGTTATCACCGCTTTGTGAATCGAGGCCCAGGCGTGATAACCATTTTTATCATGCCTAAACTCAGTTTAGGCATGATAAGTTTAGGCATAATAAGTTTAGGCATGATAAGTTTAGGTGTGATAAGTTTAGGCATGCTAAGTTTAGATAAGTTTATTACGCGCGCAAAGTCCCGCACTCAAAGCAGCGCCATTAAACTCTATGCAAAGTGCACCAGACTTTGCTGGCGCAAAACTTTTGATCAGCTGTGCACTGCGGTGCTAACCCAGTTGGTGCTTAAACTTATCACGCCTAAAAACTTATCACACCTAAACTTATCATGCCTAAACTTATCACACCTAAACTTATCACACCTAAACTTATCATGCCTAAACAGAGTTTAGGCATGATAAAGGGCTTTTCACCACGGTGCTAACTGTTAGCACCGCTTTGTGAATCAGGCCCATGGGGTTCCCCCACTGGCCTTTTAAGTAAGGTTGACTTTCTCACCACCACTGATTAAACAGTGCAGTATAAATAGATGGAAAAATAAGTGTATGATGGAAGGATTAAAGTACACATGTAATCAGGGGGAAAAAGTCAGACAGAGGAAAGCCTCTTGATGCACCAGAGGCTTCCTCCGATCCTCCATGACTTCCCCTCTGTCGCCAGCTGGGACCTTCTTCATTTTCACAGCCACGCTCCCTCCAAGTAAAAGCGCAGCCTACACTGTGCAGACGCCAGTGGATTCGTGCTGCTCATACAGAGAGGGGAGCGCAGCCACAAGCAATAATAATCCTTTAAAGGAATACTGTAGGGGGGTCGGGGGAAATTGAGATGACTTATTCAGGGCTTCTAATGGTCCCCCGCAGACATCCTGTGCGAGCGCATCTACTCACCGATGCTCCGGCCCCGCATCCGGTTCACTTCTGGAATTTCAGACTTTAAACTCTAAAAACCATATCTCTGTAAATGGACAATTGTGTGTAAAAAAAACAAAAAATTGTCATTTACAGAGATATTTCTCCCACCCAGCATGGGTATGCGTAAAAATACACCCCAAAACACATTATACTACTTCTCCTGAGTACAGCGACACCACATGTGTGACACTTTTTTGCAGCCTAGGTGCGCTAAAGGGCCTAACGTCCTATGAGTACCTTTAGGATTTTACAGGTCATTTTAAGGCATTTGGTTTCTAGACTACTCCTCACGGTTTAGGCCCCTAAAATGCCAGGGCAGTATAGGAACCCCACAAGTGACCCCATTTTAGAAAGAAGACACCCCAAGGTATTCCGTTAGGTGTATGGTGAGTTCATAGAAGATTTTATTTTTTTGTCACAAGTTAGTGGAAAATGACACTTTGTGGAAAAAAAACAATAAAAATCAATTTCCGCTAACTTGTGACAAAAATTAAATCTTCTATGAACTCACCATACTCCTAACCGAATACCTTGGGGTGTCTTCTTTCTAAAATGAGGTCACTTGTGGGGTTCCTATACTGCCCTGGCATTTTAGGGGCCCTAAACCATGAGGAGTAGTCTAGAAACCAAATGCCTCAAAATGACTACTCATAGGACTTTGGACCCCTTAGCACACCTAGGCTGCAAAAAAGTGTCACACATGTGGTATCGCCGTACTCAGGGGAAGTAGTATAATGTATTTTGGGGTGTATTTTTACACATACCCATGCTGGGTGGGAGAAATATCTCTGTAAATGGACAATTGTGTGTAAAAAAAAAATAAAAAAAATCTCATTTACAGAGATATTTCTCCCACCCAGCATGGGTATGTGTAAAAATACACCCCAAAACACATTATACTATTTCTCCTGAGTATAGCGATACCACATGTGACACTTTTTTGCAGCATAGGTGCGCTAAGGAGCCCAAAGTCCTATGAGCACCTTTAGGCTTTACAGGGGTGCTTACAATTTAGCACCCCCCAAAATGCCAGGACAGTAAACATACCACACAAATAACCCCATTTTGGAAAGTAGACATCCCAAAGTATTCAGAGAGGGGCAGGGTGAGTCCGTGGCAGATTTCATTTCCCCCCCCCCCCCCCCCAACTTTAGCAGAAATGGAAACTTTTTTTAATTTAATTTTTTTGTCACAAAGTGTCATTTTCTGCTAACTTGTGACAAAAAATAAAATCTTCTATGAACTCACCATGCCTCTTAGTAAATACTTTGGGATGTCTTCTTTCCAAAATGGGGTCATTTCGGGTGTATTTATACTATCCTGGAATTTTAGCACCTCATGAAACCTGACAGGCGCTCAGAAAAGTCAGAGATGCTTCAAAATGGGAAAATTCACTTTTTGCACCATAGTTTGTAAACGCTATAACTTTTACCCAAACCAATAAATATACACTTTGCACATATATACACTAGACATGTAAATTTAGACAAAAATGTATATAGAAATTTTACTTTATTTGAAAAATGTCAGCACAGCAAGTTAAAAAAAATAATTCATTTTTTTGACAAAATTCATGTCTTTTTTGATGAATATAATAAAAACTAAAAATCACAGCAGCAATCAAATAGCACCAAAAGAAAGCTGTATTAGTGACAAGAAAAGGAGCGAAAATTCATTTAGGTGGTAGGGTGTATGACCAAGCAATAAACCGTTAAAGCTGCAGTGGTCTGAATGGAAAAAAGTGTCTGGTCCTTAAGGAGTTTTAAGACTGCAGTCCTTAAGTGGTTAATGGGCATCTTTAGACAGACTAGCAGGGGATATCCATACTTTTTTTTAAATATATATTGTTGGAGCCAAATGTGTTCTTTTCTGAAGTAACTGAGCCAATAGGCTTATGTGACCATACCAGATAATGAACACAGCACACAAGCTTGAACATTAGGTAAATCTTAAAGTGGACCCTAGACAGATTTTAGAGGGACAAATAGGACACAGAGTCATGTTTTATGTTACAAGACCTGCCTCTGTGTTCTCTTGGTGCCACTCTCTGGCCCCTTCTCTCAGCATTTCCCACGAATCTACTGACAGCATCTTGTCGGTAGCCTCATACGCTAAGGGGCATCTTTTTGCAGGAAAGGCACTCATGCATATAGCCCCCTCCGGCATTAGGAATACCCCTTCCCCGCCAGCTGACACTCTGCAGCATCATGACCTTGGCGGTAAATGACTCTTCCTGATCCGGCTAGCCCTACGGTAGTATGTTTTTTAAAAAGTTATCTGACAACTTAGGTTCTCTTTAAAATTATCAATAGTGAAGCAGGCATCCAGTAATTTATGCTCAGGTTATCACGGGCTTAATGAACAATAATGTTCAAACCAATAATTGAAGGCATAGTGCGTTTTACCACTTGTATGTACTGTACTATGCTTTAATTGCTGCCTGCTTATCACTAGTTATGCTAAAATGTCATTACAACTGCACAGTTGCAAAAGAAAAATCTTAACATTGGAATATGTGTGAGAGCACAGATAAGCAACAACATAGGCTCAAGTTATACACTAAGTGACATTTTAATAATCAGTCTATGCTAGAAGATGTCAGAACAAACTAGGAGGCTATGTCCTCGATGGGCGTCTTTTTTCAAACCAAATAACTATTTAACTATGTCCATAGCAACAATTCAGAATTATTTTCTTTGTTTGATAATGCTCATAGCAACAAGGCAGATTTGTCATTTGCCCACAGCAACCAGTCAGAACTCCTGTTTACAGGACACCTGTAATATCTTAAAAAAAAAATAGTTGGGGCTTTGCCCGGCCCCCTGCAGACTTCTTGTGCCCGCAGCGTGACACAATGATACTCGTTTTCCTGGTCGGCGGCCTGGCCGCATGCGTTCTTCGTGGGCACAGGACGTCTGCAGGAGGCCGGTAGAAGCCCCAGGTAAGTTAAAGTGAACCTCCGGACTAAAAATCTACTCAGTAGAACTGAAAAGGCTTGGTGTTTCTTTAACAGTTTCACAGCATCAGTACTTTGTTTTTCTTACCAAAGCATAATTTTTAGCTGCATTTTTAGCTAAGCTCCACCCATCAAAGAAAACTGCCCAGGCTTTTTCCCCCTGATGCTGTGCAAAGCATGATGGAATTTCCTATGTTGTTGTTCACGTTGCCTAGCAACTGGGAGGGTTGATCAGCACACAGGACAGTTGAAACTGTGTCTCATGCTCCCTGTCACCTCCTTTCAACCAAAAAGATGGCTGCCCTCATGAAATCAAACATTTGCCTGTTCTTTTAAAACAGGGTGGGTAAGAGATTATATTACCTATCTATTTAAATTAATTTTTTTTAAGATGTTACAGGTGTATAAAGGGTGTGGTAAAATGAAGCATGACACATCATTGGTTGCTGAATGGTTGCTGTAGCAGATTTTAAAGGGTTACACTGATTTTCATTCTATGTGTATTCATAAACTGGTCCCTAATTAGGTTAAGGATACATGGATTGTTGTGAACCTGTTCATTGCCTTCTATCCTCCAGCTTGTGAATTTCTTCACTGTAAGGTGGCAACGAATTACACCTCAAAACCGCATTATTCAGATCAATGCTCAGTTTAGGTCACAACACAGTTAAATAGTAATAACAAAAAACAAAACTGACTGCCACAACCGTCATAATGAGGCAGATCTATTTATAAAATGCCACACACATTGTCACTGTATCTCATTCTAGCCTGTTTTGCTGTCCTCTGATGCCTTTCCTCTCTGCCTCCTTCCTCTTATCTCATTAGAAGTTTAAATCCACAGTACTGCAGCATTCAGCAGTGCTGTCTAGACTGTCTACTGTACTCCACAAGGCTTCCCACTCAGAAACGCTCTGTCACTGTCAGCTACTGTACAGCATACATAGCAGCTGCTATCACACCGACACTACAGAAAGCTGTGCACAATCTTCTGTATTTTTATATTCCTATCCATACGCTCCATATGTCAGACAAGAAAAAACTGCAATAGAAAGCAGCAGCAGATATCAGTAAATGTATTAAAAGAAAATCCTAGAATCAACACAAAAACTACTTCAATTAAGGCATTTTTGTTTTAATCATCACTGCAAAAAACTGATCGTAGCTAGTGATTGATGTTGCCCAAACAGACTATCTTTTAAACAAAATAAAAAATAAATAAAAAATAATAAGATAAAGCCATAGGCAGTAATTGGTGGGTGGATAACTATAGCTCACCAAAAGCAATATAAATCATCGTCCATTAAAGTGGACATGAACACTGAGCACAGAACAGACGGAAAACAGAGAAACACCCCCTGTATGTATTTAGAGTTTAGCCTGCCTCATTTCCCCTCATCTGTAACTAATCACAAGTGTAATTTGATCTCTTCACCTGTGTTAGCTCAAGAATCTCCTCTGCCAGGGCAGAGCTTCTAATTTGTGAACACCAGATGTTAACCCTATGTCTGCTTCCTTGAAAGCAGGAATTAAACACACTGTAGATTTATTGCAGGATTTGTATCAGCTGTAACAAAGACATTTTTTCTTTAAAGTTTATTATGCTGTTCCGTATCTTTTAGAGCAGAGTGGAAGTTCTAAGTTCGGGACGGCTTTAAGCCTAAAGGCTATACCATAATGCTATTACCCTTTTTTCTTTTTTTTGCACCAGAAACAAAATAACTTATGAACAAGGTCACATGGATTTTTCACTTGGAGCAGAATCAGGGAGCACAATTGTCAGTGTTTTTCCATGCGATTTCCGTAATTTTGCATTTGTGACCAAATCTTCCTGCATGCTATTTTTCCCATTCGTTCTGTGATTTTTGGGGAATTTTGCTGTCAGATAAATGTGCTCCCTGCCTTAACATCTAAAACTAAATCTCCTACATGTTTCAGCCTAGCACTAAGAATTACCAAACCATTGTACCAACTAATTAACAACCTTGCATATCACCAAAGCTTAATACTACTAACCTTGACCTCACCCTCACATGAGCCAGTTTATTGATGAAAAACATCCAAAGGGGATAAACCACATAAAACGTTTTGGTTACTGTTGGAATCAACCATGCATTTATTTAAAGGCATTTTTCCATGTGTTGCTGAATGCTGCTCTCATCCCCTGTCCGGACGCTTGCTAGTGCTTGGCATGGAGGTGGCCCGCCGGCCCCCTGTGGAGTTGCAAACAGTGGTTGCCATCCTCAGACAAAAGACATTTTTTTTAGCGTCGGGTAACGCCGCCACATGTCAAACGTGACCTGTGTGGTGTTATCAAATGTTGCCATGTAGCTGCATGTTATTACAGCCGAACGGCGCTTATGGCCAAAAGCCAGTAGGATGAACTGCCCGACAAATTAGCAGTACAGGCTCCCGTGGAAAAAGGGGCCCTAATTAACCCAAGTGAATTAAGTTTAAATCTTTATACATAATATGAAAACAGTTTTATTTTCTACATACACTCTGTACTAGGAAGATATAAACACAAATATTTCTGCTTGCTTCAGAGCATGCTGAGGTAGAAGTGAAATGACAGTTTTATTAATAAAGCGTAGCTTCTTCTTAGATCAGGGATGGGCAAGTGTCTGCAGCATAACTGTTGTTGATCATATCTCTAAGGATGTGATGCTACTCAGCAAGAGATGGAAAGCTCAGAGTTGCCCAGCCTTGACCTTGGATGACACAACTAACTCAACATGTGACTGAAAATCTTTCCTGTCCAAAACTGCAAACTATTCTATATGTTTTCCTAGATACACAAATACTCAAAGGAATATGATAAAATGAATATACCCTGACCAAAATAAACAGGACTACAAATAAATCTGTTATCTATGACCATATTTCATTTGGTCCCTTACACACCCCAATGAGTTCTGGGTCACCATGAGCTTGCTGGTTAGTCTGTGCCTCTCGGATTTACAAGCCCTACTCCATAGAGCCAAATTAATCCATGCCATGCACTGATGAGGATCAAACAATCCGAAACAGTCTGTATGCATGTTGGATTATTATGGCTCTGTACATATTAACAAGCTGACACATCATTGCATTCCAGCGGTTCTGGAGGTGTGTTTAGCTTCTAAGGGTACAATGGTTAATTTGCATATATTCAGCAGTGGTGCCTGGGAGACATCTCAAGCTCACTCCAACCTGAATTATCGCAAATTCTTTCTGTTTTAGGAAAGCAAACTTTTGTTTTTCTTACCATATTTCATTGAGATACACAAATAACATGTTTATCTATTGATTATTTTGTTCTTAGTAGCAGACCGTTGGTTGTTATTGTTATTGCTTTCAAATCTGTGCAAGTAGTGCAACAATCTGAACAAAAAATATGTGCTGTGTAGAAAAAAAAAAAGAAAAGTGGAAGGTGTAATAATGTGTGCAGGGAAGATGCAGGTTTCACAGCCAAAAACCTGCAGCATCCTGGTTCTTATTTACAGTATAACGTGCTCTTCCTGTACAACAGCTGGTACTGGTCACCCCTACTGAATAATGCTGAAAGATGGGCTTTTTGTTCAGTCCAACCAAAAGCTTACCCCATCTACAAACAGTGCCCTCTAGTGAGAGTCAAGGTTAAATGCTTTACAGGATTAAAATGCTACAAACAAATAGTAAGCATGCGCATACTATGAGCTTTGAAATTCGTACTACTTCATGCTACCCATAATCCTGTGCTACTATATTTAATGAAATAAACTGAGCCCTTCACCTTTACCTGAGAGTAGATTTATAAATGGTGTGATAGATGAAGCGTTCCAGTTAGTTTTTTCTTTTACCACAGACTGTTATTGCTGAAAGTGTACCTGAGCTGAAGCTCGGGTACAAAATTAAGATACTTACATAAAGAGAGGGAAGCCTCAGGATCCAATTGAGGCTTCCCTATCTATTCTGCTGTTCCCTGTCGCTGAGCACGCCTCTTCAGAGATTAGAGAGAATGTATTATCGCTAACTACTTTGGCAGCAGCGCAGCTTTTCTCCCTCTATGGTGGCCACGCATGGTAAGCTGGAGCCGAGGACTCCGTGCTACTGTACATGCCTGACCGTGCCTGACCGTGCTCATGTGTCTACTGTGCAGCCACGCTGCAAGACGAGAAGGAGTGCGACCCGATCTGGAGGGGAGCTGGGCTGAGGGACAGGGAACATCTGAGTAGAGAGGGAAGCCTCAGTAGGGTCCTGAGGCTTCTCTCTTATAAGGTGAGTATCTGATTTTGATCCCGAGATGAAACTCAGGATCAATTAAAAGACTACAATCCTCTCAAAAAGATTCAGTCTGCTCCTTTCCTTTTGCAATGTGGACAGTGAGGTCATGCAATTCATAAAACAACAGTCCTACCCACACAGCCAAAAACAGATTTTTTTTCACTCTTGACATCTGGTCAGGTGGTCAGCATTTAGGACAGGAATTTAAACTACAGAAGACTTATTTCATAAAAAGTTAGCACATGAGCAGTGCTGGGACAAGGTTATCTAGAATCCAAGGCACAGATGCCAAAGAGCACGCTTCTTCCCCACCTCCAAAACTTGCCAAGTTCACTAGCACACATAGTGCACGTACATCAATCATTCACACTCACACGCTTTTTAACAAATCATAATTATTCACACTCTTAATGTTGTACATTAAGAGTGTGAATAATTATGATTTGTTAAGTGCAATGATATTTTTCGATCTGAGATTGTTTTAAGAATACCTGAATTGTATATCCTGCAATTGCTATGGTAGAATTTCCATGTGTATACAGAAGAACTAAGACAATGTGATTGAGCAGAGGTGTAATTACGAAATGTTTTTGTGTTTTTTAAAGGTAGACAGGTCTGAAAACATTATAAATGGCCTGGGTGGCACCTCTCTGAAACCATGCCATGTTAATGTTACATATTATTAGGTCTCATTGATACAGTTCTGTTAATCATCACTAGTTTTTATTTAGCATAGATACAGAAATGCAATCTTGTTGACGTTGACTATCATTCTTTTATAAACGTAATTATGTTTTCCTTGCAATGGCAATATAAACAAGACTTTTATGAGGGGGCTGAAGCAAAGTGGGAAGACCTTTAGAGCACTTATCTTACATTCTCCAGCAGGGAAAGAGGGAAAACAAAAACATGAACATGTCACATAGCGTTTGATATCAACATAATACGTTACACATTAGCCACAGTCATATAAAAGCCTGACTTACAGCTTATATTTTACTGTGACCTCTGCTTATCCACGATCAAGAATGTGAAATCGAAAGCAATCAAGTTTTATGTGATACTGTCTGCCTAGCTCAACGCAATAAATTTCATAAAACTTTGTAAACGCTCCAATTCAGGCACAGTTTTTATATGCATTTTATACAACATTATATTAAATTAGTTATGCATAAAAACATTTTGTAAAAGAACACTGTAGCTGTTGCAAAGTAATAAAGGAAACCTTCTTTTCCATCTGCTTTGTCACATGGGCATAAAGGCGTAAAGCTTCGGATGCACACTGGATGGTTCTCAGCCAAGGTGACTAATAAGGACCTCATCTGCTGAGAATGTAGCACATGAATAGGGGCTAAAGACCTCCCTCGATGCTTTGGCCAACACTGCAAAGAGCATTGTTCTTTCCCTTGCCCCGCCCATTCCAATGGCCGCCTGCCCCTATTCCACAGAGCAACAGAACAAGTTACTAACCTGGAGGCTAGTGACGGGTCTGGACAGCATCGGCCACAAACTGACATAGAAGGGATCGAGTCCCAATCCCTCATTGGTGACATGCCTGTACTTGTGTAGGAGGCTTAAGAGTAGGTACTCTGTAAGCAGAAACCCTGCCTCCCTATTGACTGATCCTTTCGTGGCCTTAGACTAAGGCCTCTTTCCCACATTTGTTTTGAGACACGATTTTAGTAATACAATGCAATATGATTCACAGGGACATGATGATGGCCCCATTCATGCGTTGTGATTCACCGGAAAAAATGCCAGAAACACATTCATTATAATGAATGGAAACCACAACAGCATAAGGAAGATTTGCAAAGAAAAGCAAGTGCTATGCATTGTGATGGCACTTGGGTTTTCTGATGCTGCAAGTAACCATGGATGTAATAAATATAAAATGGTTTACCTCTAAGAAGAAGGGGCAATGCCAATATAAGAAAGAAAGAAATCAGACACAAAAACGATAATGGCGAAATTGGTGCCCGAAGCCCTGAACTGGAGACACAAATAGTCTCCAATGCAGGGCTTCTGATGCCATTTTCCCATAGCCCTGTTCTGCCAACTGGAAACTACAGGCTGTAGGTGAGCTGCGGGCTGCAGGGAGTGAGTTGGCACCCTGGTCGGCCTGGAGCACCAGGCGTCTCTGGCTTACTGTAAGCGACAGCAACTTAGGAGAAAAATCATTTGTGGTGCCTATTACTCTGGGAGAAATGTACTTCTTATAAATATGTATTTTGATTGGACAATTGTTCGCAATAGCGGTCCTTTGAAAACAATAGTAGTAGACAATGTAATAATATCACCTATTCATTTTGCACATTCATTGTATTTATTAATGGTTTGCTTTATGCAAGTCTAGGTTGATCTAAATCAGAAAAAAACTCCCATGATGCAGTAGAAACTGCAGTAGAATGCTCCACTATATCGTGCTGAATGACAGCAGTATAAACAAAGGAGTACCAGACAGATATGGCCTATAACATGGCAGCCCTGGGCTGCATGTTGTCACAGATTCCATTGCACAGGAAGGAGGGAGACACATAAATGGTGATTTAAACACTGTTCATTATAAAGCAATATTTTTCTTTATGATCAGAGTCAAGATCTTTTTTTACTGCATAGCTTTGCACTTGGAAGTACAGCAAGGGCGCCCTGTAAAAAACAATGCGCATTTATTTGCACCTGGCAGCTTTGTCCTTTCTTGACAGCAAATATGGCTGCTGGACTGAAGTCCTGGATGAAGGTTAACCCACAAGCTGTCCAGAAAAGGAAAAATGGCAATGCTTTCACAATGAGAACAAATCACACATCACTTGCAAATATAGTCATGTAATCTATGTGAAAAGGCACTGGAAAAAACAAGCCATTATTTAAAACCTATTTCAGACTTGCGTTTAAAGGACAACTGTAACAAGAGATATACAAGGGATATATGGAGGCTGCCATATCTATTTTTTCTTTTTCTTATTTTTTTTTCCATTTTAAGCAATACCAGTTGCCTGGCTGTCCTGCTGATCCTCTGTCTCTAATACTTTTAGCCATAGACCCTGAACAAGCATGCAGCAGATCAGGTGTTTCTGACATTATTGTCAGATCTGACAAGATTAGCTGCATGCTTGTTTCTGGTGTTATTCAGACACGACTACAGGCAAATATATCAGCAGGGCTACCTGGCAACTGATATTGTTTAAAAGGAAATAAATATGGCAGCCTCCATATTCTTTTCACGTCAGTTGTCCTTTAATGCATATTGTATGGAACAGATCATCATTTGCAATGCACAAGGTTTCGCTTACACAATTACTTTAAAAAAAAAATGATTACTGATTTTTTTTTTTATTACCCGGCTGGCTAGGATGCAGTGCTGACTTACTGTGTATATGTCAGATGCTGCTTGGCTAGACTGAAGAGCAGACTATGTTCCATATGTTCACCCAGTTGAAGTAGTCAATTAAGAGATGGAGGAAACAACAGCCAGTCTTTCCCTTGGAGCACCAAACTGGCCATGCCCACCTCCTCTGCTGAGAGTTAAACTCTTTGTGCCACCACTGCAACTCAAAAGAGCCTCAGCATCCCATCAAGTTCATTGATGCTCTATTAAAGCTCTAATAAAGCACTTATATTTCTCCTTGTCTCCTAAGCATCTCACTACCGCATCTAATAGAAGCGGCACAGGTGATGTAGGCAACACTTGGCACCTTTCTATGTGTGTGGTCAGTGACTGGACTGGAAAAATAAGACTAGGTGGTGTAGAGAAGACGGTCCATTCCCTAGTGCTGACGCAGTGCTCCTCAGCTCACACTGGAACTGGAAGTGATGGAAATAACACTCATGTCTAAGAATCAACACACAGATCTGTTAAAGACACTATTAACAACACCAAAAAAAGGATTTCACAGTTTTCTCCCTGCTTCTGGTCTGCATTTATAGAGCCTTTCACAATGATGCTAAAGCAGTGTTTGGTTTAGACCTTCTGGAAAAGTGTATGCTTGGCCTTATTGTTGCTTTTACCATGTACTTGTACCATGGAAAAGCAGCGATTTCTATCCTGCTGTATTTTAGCAGCTTTTCTACATGTTTTGCTGCAAATGAGAAAGCATTGTAAACACAAGACAGACACATTATATATAACTGGTCTACAAAAGGGATTGTTGATGCATTGCTTTTCCCTGAAATCAATCTTTCTTCACCTTCATTTGAAGGGAACCTGAAGTAAAAGTATATGGAGGCTGCCATATTTATTTCCTTTTAAACAATACCAGTTGCCTGGCAGACCTGCTGATCTGTGTGGCAACTGTAGTGTCTGAATCACACCAGAAACAAGCATGCAGCTAATCTTGTCAGATCTGACAATAATGTTAGAAACATCTTATCTGTTGCATGCTTATTCAGGGTCTATGGCTGAAAGTATTAAAGGCATGGGATAAGACCGATAGCCAGGAAACTGGTACTGCTTAAAAGGAAATAAATATGGCAGCCTCCATATCCTTCTCACTTCAGGTACCCTTTAAAGCAAACCTAAAGTGAGGAAACTAACTTGAGCTTTGATACATACCTAAGTAGAGGGGAGGCTCTGGATACCATAGAGCAGGGGTCAGGAACCTTGGCTGAGAGAGCCATAAATGTCACATATTTTAAAATGTATTTCCCTGAGAGCCATACAATATGTTTCAAACTGGGACAGTGCGCATGCGCAGCAGAGGGCTCACATCCCTGTTGCCATGGTGATGTGTATACAGTTGATCCGTCGGACAGCGGAAGTGTCACACACGTCTTCAGCTTCTCGGGTTTCAGCAATTTCCCCGAGAGCCAGATAGGAGAAATACTGACTAACAGCTTGTACAATTACCTAGCTGACTTGGGGGTTGATTCATTTTGTAGGAAGAGATCCCCGCACTTTGGCCCAAGTGACAGGCAGCCTATTGGGCCAATCAAAGTCTCTCGTACTACAAAGTCACTGGACCTGACAGGGTCCAGAGTGGGACAACTGGAGCAGCTGTTAGTTTTGGAGGGGAGGAGTGTGAGTAAGTTAGTAGTGCATGCTACAGCAGTAGTGTGCCTACCTTGAAAATTTTACTTGTGCTGCCACACTAAGCTGTGTAGCTTAGTGAATCAATCCCTACTGATTTGTCTGTGAGCCAGGTGCAGCCATCAAAAGAGCAACATCTGGCTCACGAGCCATAGGTTCCCTACCCCTGCCATAGAGCCTTCAAGATCCTTGCTCTATCCTGTCATCCCTGTGCCTTCCTCGGTTGTATTTACCCATATTGCTGGGTCTTCGGCACTCCTTGGGTAGCCTCCAGACCTACTTGCATCTCTGAGTAGTTCTGAAGTTGAGCGCATCTAACTGCACATGCACAAGCCCAGACATGTATTTAATAATCTTGCCACCTTAACAGTCAGGTTACTCTCACTAACATGGCTCTGCTGTGCCTTGGTGCATCCCAGAGTACGCGTTTGGATTTCCTGTTCAAATGCTCAGCCATGCTGCTTCCCACCCTTACCATGCTGTTCAATCTCCGCCCCCTCCTGACCCCCTTTGACATCATCATCTGGCCTTTGCACCAACAGTGAGATCTCAAAACAATTAAAAGTCCGAGTACGATTCAAACCCTATGAGGTCATATTGCTAGATAGAAAGTGGCCCACTTTAAGTACTGTAAAACCTGAAACCACCTTTCTTCAACTTAAAAAAGTTTTACTAAGAGTCTCAACTCTCCATCCTGAAATTATTTTGTAGCTACAAGATCTCTGCATTTTAAGGGTAACATTGTACAGGACTATGACTCCTGTAGTAAAAAAGGCTTTGCTAAGGGACAGACGTACTTTAAAGGAAAATTCTGCTTTTACTGAAAAACCTGTATATTATTTATCCGGGCTATAACAAAAGTAATGTTTCCTTCAAAACTGTTGTATAGTTTTTCTTTACAAAAGTGGATTTAAACGTATGGTTTGGAATCTGTGCCAATTAACCTCATTTCAGAAGTTGTTGCAGGCAATCTCTTTACCAGCCCGAGGGGAGATTTCAAGTAAAGTGCTGGAAGGAGAGATGAACACATTATGTGTAAGTCAGGATGGATAGACACCTGCTAAAATACTTGGTGAATTAAAGTAATAAAAAACCCAGAAAGATTATCAATCATTTTTATACTACTATAACAGACTTTGCTCCAACATAAACTTAAATAACTCTGAAGTAAACATGAGCAAAATAAACTAAGCATAGCATGATAAAGTACATAATCTGAGGTTATCTTCAATGAAAACTGCATCAGAAATGTTTATTTTTTTAGTTCAGATATATACCTGGGGAACAGCAACTGCTAAGAGTGTCTGGAAGAAGTTCCCCTGTATCAGTAGCAAGCCTCCCGCCTTTGACCTTTTAAGCCACTCTATTGGTCGTTTATATCGATGGTAAGTTTGACCATCATGGAAGCTCAGCTGCCCAACTCAGTTTACTTTCAATTACATCTACTCCAATCTCTAAACCGGTTAAAATTTAGATATGCAGTTTTCACTGTAGGCAGCCTACAGATTCTGTAATTTGTTAACATATGATTACTTTTACATTCTGCAAGTTTTTTTCCACATTAAACAAGTTGACTGTACAGATATGTATTAGTGTATCCAAATATAATGACAGTACACGCACAAAATATAATACAGTCAATAGGAGAGACAACAAGAGGAATTGCAGGGAGATGGAAGAAGACACAGAGGGGGACAGAAAAAGTCACAAGGGGAAGGAAAGAGTCCTAAAGGGGGACAGAAAGTGGCACAAAAGGACTGAAGGTGGAACAGCGGGGACAGAACAAGGCACAAAGGGGGACAGGAGGAGTCACAGAAGGACAGAATGGGCACAGGCGGTTCAAAGGAGGTACTGGGGGACAAAGGGGGTACAGAGGGACACAGTGGAGGCAAAGGGGGCAGAGGTGGCAAAGTGGGACACAATGAAGGGGAAACAGAGGAGTGACACAGGTGGCAGAGAGAGATAGAGGTTGATACCATTTCATAAGCAGATATAGATTATCTATAAGATAGTCCTTGGGTGATCTAGATATCCTTGCCCCTGGATAAACAAATTTCTCTTTCGACTCCAATGGTACTAAAGGCTCAAGGTACGTGTACACACGCACTACTATAGAGAACAACAAGTCCGTCAGACCCTCCCGTTGGGCGGTCATTCTCCCAACAGTAGTGCATGTGTACAGTCTATCTGCAGACTGATAAGGTTGTTTCTGAACGATCCACTCAGCGGATCGTTCAGAAACAGCCCCATCAGTCTGTCTGACAGACTGTACACACGCACTACTGTCGGGCGAGCACGCCCGCCCAGCGGGAGAGTCTGACGGACCTGTCGTTCTCTAGAGTAGTGCGTATGTACGCCCCTTCATACACATACGCAACTTTTATATCTATCAACTATTATAGCCATTATTCTAGATTTACAGAAATAAATCAGGAGGCCTAAGCACTGACAGCATTCTAAAATACCAAGGACATAATATAAGGATGTAGGGGGTCACCCAGTAGGAGTTAAAGCGGGACTGTAGAGAGAAAATAAACACATTGTTTCAATTACCTGGGGTTTCCCCAAGCCCCCAGCAGCTGTCCTGTCCCGCGCCGGTCCTGCCCGAGCCTCCGTTCTCCCGCCACTGCTCCGTCCTGTACCTCGACTTGTAAGTCGATGCCAGCACAGCCCTGTCAAGCGTATCCTTTCTTCGCGTTCCCCTCTGCAATAGCGGGGAGCGTGAAGAAAGGATACGCGTGGCCAGAGCCACGCAGGCGCATTGGCCCGGCGGCAAAACCGAAAGTAGCTGGCGACGGGAGAACGGAGACTCGTCGAGAAGCGTCGCGGGACAGGACGGCTGCTGGAGGCTTGGGGAAGCCCCAGGTAACTGAAACAATGTGTTTATTTTCTCTCTACAGTTCCGCTTTAAAGGACAACTGTAATGAGAAAAATATGGAAGCTGCCATATTTATTTCCTTTTAAACAATTCTAGTTGCCTGGCAGCCCTGCTGATCTATTTGCCTGCGACAGTGTCTGAATAATACCAGAAACATTATGAAGCAAATCTTGTCAGATCTGACAATAATGTCAGAAACACCAGATCTGCTTCATGCTTGTTAGGGGTCTATGGCTAAATGCATTAGAAGCAGAGGATCAGCAGGACAGCCAGGCAACTGGAAAATAAATATGGCAGCCTCCATATCCCTCTCTTTTCAGTTGTCCTTTAAAGGACATCTGTGCGATTGTCTTTAGATTCCCCAGTCATTATATTTGTTACCTGCAAACTGAGTTTTGAATGTAATCATGAAGGGATCTATGGCTAGGATGAACAGTAAAAATTAAAGAGGACACCCCTGCCTGATCTTATGTACAAAGTGGGGGATTCAATAATGGGTTACACACTATGACTACCAGTGATGACTAAAGTAGACCAATACCATACTTGGAGAGGGCAGCACACAAATCTGTCCACTCTACAGAGTCAAAGGCCTTAGTGGAGTTTAGTGGGACGATGAGAATTTCTCCAAAGTTGACATGTTTGAAAACTACATTCTCATGCCTTTTATGGTTCTCTTCAACAGCAATAAAACCAGTTTGATCTCCATGGTTAAGAGAAAATATACCGTAACTTTATTTAGATGTTTGCTCCATGTTAAAAGCTGAGATTCAGTAGAGAAATAGGACTGTAGGAACCACATCTGGTACTGTCTATTCTAAGTTTGAGAATCAAAACCATCAAAGCCTCTCTCATTCAAGCAGGAAAAGAATGTCATCTTTAAAGAGACCAAACAGCTTTGGGGATAAACATTCATGTATAAATAACTGTTGGAAGTTCATGTAACTTGTTCGAAGATAATGGTCCGCATCACATCCAAGTATAAATCAGCTTTATTGAAGATCCATAAAATGCTGTGTAGCAGCTACAGCTCACGGTTTCGGGTTACCTGCCCTTTTACAAGCCGCTCAGCACAATAAAACAACTTTTATTGTGCTGAGCGGCTTGTAAAAGGGCAGGTAACCCGAAAAAGCGGGCTGTAGCTGCTACACAGCATTTTATGGATCTTCAATAAAGCTAATTTATACTTGGATGTGGTGCAGACCATTATCTTCGAACAAGACAGATCTTCACCCTGTTGGTACAAGTGTTGGTTCCCGCACACCCACAGAGGATTTCCGAGGTGCTGTTCCATCTCTCTTGAATCACAGGCAGTTCATCTAACCTTAGAGCCCTTCCCACTTATGAGGGACAGAATTACATCTTATCTCATGCAACATAATGGGATACATCCAATCTATGTTCATGGGAGAATCGAAGAAGTTTTATAAAAATTAAATGCATTTCTTAATGTATTTGGGTGTTTTCATATATGAAGCTTGGTAGAACTGATAAAAGGCCTGATTGTTTTGCTCTGATTTAGTCAAATATTTCTGATATTGCATTAGGTTGGGCTCCTGGCAAAACGTATACCCTTTCAATCAGGAGAGGCCTTGGTCAACCAATAATGGGACTTCCGAATTTGCAAAAATAGCTCCTTTGAGGGCATAAGTGAAAGACAAAAAGGGATGACGTTTCCAGAGCTTTAAAGAAGGTGTAAGGCCCCATGTTATCTTTATGCACAACAGACTGTGGTCCGTCCCCACTCTAGAGAAATGCTCATCAGAATCCAACAAAATAAAATAAAGGGATAGAATTACATGATATGTTCTAGAAAGTGTGCAAAAGGATGTTGAGTGACTTGAAAATTGTTGCATATTAAGATACAAATGCCACCAAACAAAGAATAGTCCTAAACTTTTAATCAACCCTTAAACATTGAGATGTTCTTTCCCCGGGGGATTTAGAACTTGGAAATTCATATTCATTGATTTTTATATTAACCCTCTGGGCGATACAATTATATCGCCCAGGAGGTGGCGCAGCACTATTTTTTTAATTTTTTAATTTTTTAAATCATGTAGCGAGCCCAGGGCTCGCTACATGATAGCCGCAGCGCAGCGGCATCCCCCCACCCACTCCGATCGCCTTCGGCGATCAGAGTAAGCAGGAAATCCCGTTCAGAACGGGATTTCCTGCTGGGCTTCCCTGGTCGCCATGGCGACGGGGCGGGATGACGTCACCGACGTCATGGACGTCGTGACGTCGTAGGGAGTTCCGATCCACCCCTCAGCGCTGCCTGGCACTGATTGGCCAGGCTGCGCAAGGGGTTGGGGAGGGGGGGGGCTGCGCGGAACGGCGGGTAGCGGCGGATCGGCGGCGAGCGGCGGCGATTGGAAGTTACACGCAGCTAGCAAAGTGCTAGCTGCGTGTAACAAAAAAAAATTATGCAAATCGGCCCAGCGGGGCCTGAGAAATCCTCCTGCGCGACATACCCCGAGCTCAGCTCGGGATTATCGCTCAGGAGGTTAAAGGAGAAAAACTTAAAAAATGTATTTCTACATTCTCCATGTTTGCTCCAGAGGCATGTTCAACTGACTGAAAAAGAACACACTAATTTGCCAAACATACAGCAGTTTCAGCACCAGAACTTCTTCCCCTCACTCTTTTATTGTGCCTTGGAAGAGCCAAAAGGCCAAGAGTTGCAAATCAGTTGCAAATCTGAAACAATCACTTTCTTCAGGACAATCTCGTTTAGCTACATCCCATCCCAACTTACAATTGTTCCGTTATTTGGCCTGCATGGCTGGCCAATAGTAAGGTTCAGGAGAAGGAAGGTGTGAGGCCAAACAAGTTATCTGTAAAGAGGCATTATTTTTCTGAATGCCCTTGGTTTAAGGGTTCTTACTATAATAAATAACAAAGCTGAGAATAAGTGCAGGCCCCCTTTGTTGTGGCATATTTTATCAAGTTCTAGATCTAGAGAGGTTTCCTTAACCACTTCAGGACCACAGTGCTAAATTCCCCTAAAGACCAGGCTATTTTTAGTTAAATTGGCCACTGCAGTTTTAAGGCCAAGCTGCAGGGCCGCACAACATAGCACACTAGTGATTCCCCCCCCCCTTTTCTCCCCACCAACAGAGCTGTCTGTTGGTGGGGTCTGATCGCCCCCCTTGTGTTTATTTTTTTTTTAATCAATATTTATGTGTGTTTGTTTGTTTTTTTAAATGACTATTTTTTTTAAATGTCTCCCCTGCTCCCTCCCTCCCCCGCCAGCCAATTAGCGTGATCAGCTGTCATAGGCTTCAGCCTATGACAGCCGATCACTACCCATCCTCAGGACAGTACAGCGCTGCTGCCGATCGCAGCGATGTACATGTTGATTAGACGGCGATTGCCACTCGGAGACTGAAGAGGGGGCAGAGCTCCGCCCGTCCGAGCAGAAGATGCGTGCGCAACCTGCAATGTTTAACTCTTTCAGACAAACAAAGAAGAAAAGAAACACAACCTAGTTATTAGTATGCTTGACACTGTACATACATCCCTATGTCTATCTCATCATGTCAATTGCCGCCTCAGGTACATTTTAAAACCAGGTACATTTTATAATGGGAGTCAGCTTTCATCAGCACACATTAATTTGTAATGTAATATGTTGTTTTACTAATCTAGGGTTCATTTACACTTAATACAGTTACTGTAAATGCAAATATTCCCTGGAATTTTTCAAGGTTCAAAAAAACCTCAGAAGGTTTGCAGATGATAATATTGGTGACCGACATCCTCTGTCTTGTGGCTTCAGCACCCAATGATCAGTCACTGTAGAATGTACATTGTCTTCTATATGTAAAAGGTTTAACGACCACAAAAACGTTCTCACATTTGATGACTTTTTATTTTTAGAGGTGCATAGATGAACACTTTGAATACAAGAATTTCATCTGGCCTGTCTCTAGTGTTACGTTTGCCAGTCTTAGATTTCCTGCTTATTCACTTTACTGTCACCAAACGTAACCTGGCTAGGTAAGAAAATATTCTTATTATGTATGTATTTTCTAAGGTCTAAACCACCAGAAGCACCACCTAGTCTTTTTCTGTTATAACAAGTAAAAATACCCATTAGTAAAGGCCACATAAAATATGGCATTTTGCTTTAATTAACAATAATTATAATGTTACTGTACACCAATTGTCAGCCTGATATTAAATATTTGTACCTTTTATTTCCCAGAACTGGACGCACTTTATACTTTGAACATGTGATTCACTTCTGCTGCCAGACCATTATCGATTATTTACGTCAATTGGTTGTTTCCACTTATCTAGTCCTATTTAATAAAGAAAAAAGCATACAACTCAGCTGCACGGGATCATTTCTGATCTGGAGATATTTTTTCCCTGTTCAGATGGCCATAGGTTACTGGCAATTATATTTTAGTAATTGCTTTTTCAAGTGCTGCTTGGTGCCTAGGAGGTGGAAAGCACATTTAGAAGTGGCTTGTCTCCAATAAATGAGAACCCGGGAAGTTAGACATGATACCTGAGCCTTTTGAAGGAAATGAACTGCAGCCCTAATGTGCCTTATGGCGGTTCTCTTTGTTCACCAGTCTAAATAGGCTATTTGAGTCTAGCTGTCTCCTGCTATTTCGTTGTGGTGGATCTAAAAATAAACTAAAAATAACTGTGGAACTCAGCTCAGTTTGGGATGCAGATGGTTGAATATTTATGACAAAAATTGTATTCAGGATAGAAATCATTATGTAATTCCAAATAACTGAGGAGCTGAAAAGTATCATAAAGTGACTTATTACTGCCCAAACCAACCCAACTGTAATTGCTCTTCAGATATGATGATACAGTTTGGAGATTTGGTAAGCAGACCACAAACCTGGCTTCTTTGTGTTAATGTGTGCCGATGCTCCATGGCTATCTGGCATGGCTTGGCTTGAGGAGACAGACATCTACAAACATATGGCCAAAGCTGACAATTAAATGAATGTTTGCGCAGGGGACTATTGATGTGTGTATGACTTCATAGACACTGCAAAGATCAAGATAATTTTCTTAAAGGAAAACTTAAGGCAACTATAAAAAATGAGATTTACTCACCTGAGGCTCCCCTCAGCCCCCAGCAGCCAATCGGTGCCCTCGCAGCCCCGCTCAGATGCTCCTGCACCCGCCGGCGAACACTTCCGGCTCGCGTTCCCAGCCTGTATATCGCCTCCTATGCTGCTATTGCGACGAGTTGGCCACAATAGCAGCATAGGGGGCGATATAAGTGTTCGCCGGCGGGTGCAGGAGCATCTGAGTGGGGCTGCGAGGGCACCGATCGGCTGCTGGGGGCTGAGGGGAGCCCCAGGTGAGTAAATCTCATTTTTTATAGTTGCCTTAAGTTTTCCTTTAAGGCAAAAAACTAAACAATTTTGAAGAGCGTCACTGCCATTGTCTAAAATATCACTACATAATTACAAGACCAACAAAAAGGTGTGCAAATGAATCTGGTTTATAGCATATGCACAGCTTAACTTATAAGAAGCCATTTATTCCATCCTGCCTACAGTCATGGAGGATACTTGGACTTCATCAGAACATGTAATGGAGCTGAATGTCTACGTGTGATAGGAGGACCTATGGGAAGGTGTCTGCACCAACCCACTGTCTGCGCTTTGGACATGCACCCAGCTTAAAGATTTGCAAATACCTTCTGTTTTACAAAACAAATGATCATTGGGTGGTTGTTTTCTTACTTGTACACTAACACAAATAAGCAACACCTTTTACATGTTAAGTGTTGAAAGAACTTGCCTTTCCAAAAATATCTGGCACTTTGGTAGTAGTCACACAACATATGGTATTCTTATTAGCAGATTACTTCTGAAAGTGAATGTATCAATAAGGGCTGTAAAAACATGATAGCCTAACTTGTAGTCTCTTTAAAATAAAATTTCTACTTCTATTTACAATGAAATTTATAATGAATAAATTACTGAGTTGACAGCAGTGAGATATTAAATGAGTGAAAGAAAGGAAATACTATAGCAGTTTACTAAGGGGATACGTGGCTTAGCCTTGTTAACAGCGCAAGAGGAAGCCAGTTCTTTTCAGCAGTACAGGAAATATACCTACATCTTGATGAGAATGGAAGGTCATATATGACAACCCCTCCCCCATTGCAACACACCAGCTAATACCTTTATGCATACAATATACCACCACCTTAAAGCACTCAAAATAACAATTTGTGCGGGTTTTTTTTGCATTTAGTTGCTTCCACATTAGCTTTTATCAAACAGGTATTTAGCTTTATGACATAACCTATTATTATTTAGTATTTATATAGCGCTGACATCTAACGCAGCGCTGTACAGTATATATATATATATATATATATTTATATATATATATATATATTGTCTTGTCACTTAACTGTCCCTCAGAGGAGCTCACAATCTAATCCCTACAATAGTTATATGTCTATGTATGTATCATTTAGTGTATGTATTGTAGCCTAGGGCCAATTTAGGGGGAAGCCAATTAACTTATCTGTACTGTATGTTGAGATGTGGGAGGAAACTGGTGTGTCCAGAGGAAACCCACACAGACACAATCGAGCCGCTGATGCGGCTCGATTGATAAGAACCGACAGGACGGATCTTCTCACCGCCGATTCCCTGCTCGAT
The DNA here is from genome assembly GCF_040937935.1 of Hyperolius riggenbachi. Taxonomy (NCBI): domain Eukaryota; kingdom Metazoa; phylum Chordata; class Amphibia; order Anura; family Hyperoliidae; genus Hyperolius; species Hyperolius riggenbachi. The sequence continues at coordinate 187,913,647 of NC_090646.1, read as the reverse complement.
CCCCGCGAGGGGACAATGGCAGGGAATCGTGCGGGAGATAAGCGGCGCCGGCGGGGACGAGCGGGGAATCGAATGCGGGGGACGCGGCGGGCACGCGGAAGAGGTGATCCGGCGGCTAATCGAGCCGCCGGATCGCTTCAATGTCCCATGGTGTAGATGGGGCTTAACACTTGTATTGAAGAAAAATAGATCAATGTCATGGAGAAAACCAGTTTCCTGGTAAATAACCTTCATTCTCATCATCTCCCAAACCTTTGCATATGTTTTGTATCATGACTCTAGGGAAAGTGTTGATAAGTAAGTAATCTATTAGGAACAGCTTGGAGTGGTAGTGTAATGTTGGCTAACAAAAAAGGTAGCTTCCAGTGTCATCCTGCAAACACCTGACTAGTCCAAGTTTGTAAAAAGACTGACAAGAATGTATGTAATGTGCAGCTAACTGATCATCCTGAAACTGAAATCAGGGGTTGCCAGGAATAACCCCCCCCCCCCCCAAAAAAAAAATAAATAAATAAATAAATCAGCAAATGTAATGGAGGTAAAGAAAACTAGCAGTTTTGGTGAACCTTTTGGCAAAGAAAACTCAATAAAGCATCATTATTGGCAGCTACCTGTGCTGTTGAGGTGGAAAGGCTGTACATACTTATTGTCAGCACCTGTTTACAAGATAACAGTCTTTAAGTAATAAAGTGCTTGTATCTACTGTCCTCTCCCTCCTGAACATAAAAACTGCTTATGGTATCCTCACTTGGAATATGCCTCTCTACAAGAATGAGGCCAATGCTCCACTTCTCTCAGTGAAGTGCCCACTAGGTAAGCAGTCAGGAATAACTACTCATCTTAGTAGACGGTCAGCCCCTCTATGGTAGAGTTGTTCTCTATGGTATCCATGACTACCAGTAAAAAGTCACCTATGCAACAGAGCTGGGCACTGCCATCTGAGGCATATCCCAGGGTAAGGAACCTAAGTTCATACGTGCATTTACACTTAAAATAAAAAGTAAAAACTAGAAAAAAAAACTAAATTAAGCGGGAAAGCAAGTATGGGGTGTGTATGGAGAGCACGCCCTGGTCAGAGAACTCTTTCTTTCCAAACGTGCATGGAACAAAACCAACAAATAGTTAATTAATCAGTACAACTTGATTAAGTAATATTAGCATCTCAATGCTGAAACTGGAGTATTCACTTAACACTTACTGAACCTTTCATTGTACATATGGATGCTGGATTAAGATTTATGAGACCCACAAGCACAAGGCAGTCATTGTCCAGGCCGGTCCCAACCACTTTCAGCTTTTATAAGGTTTCTTGGCAATATAATGAAGAGGTGAAGGAAACTGCACATAGCCCTGCTGGTATTATCTTATAGAGAGTAGTGAACAGGGTCCACCATCAGAGGGGTGCAAGTACTACTTGCTTGGCTGAAGGAAAGCGGCCCAAGATATCACCTTGCATAGATGCCCAAGGGCTGAAGTATGCTTTGTATATACAGCCCACAAACTGTTATAGATCCTGACAGCAGGCCTTAAGGCAAATTCCAGATCTGGAGTAGACCGAAAGAAAATAACAGTAACAGAGGAACAATATAATGAAAGTCACACTCACATACAAAGCAGCTCACAATGCACCTTCATATCAATTAATATGAATAACAACTACAATCCAGTTTCCAGAAAAAAAACTGCACATACAAAGACCACATGGCAAATACTAAACTAAAATGATACTGTTTTCTAAAAAGAATATAAGCATATTTTACATTTGATACCACCAACATGTTTCAAAAAGTTGGTGCAAAAGCCACAAAACACTGAAAATCATGTAATGCTCATTAAAAAAATACAACTAATAATTTAGCGCTACCATCATATACACCAGTGGTCCTCAAACTAAGGCCCGCGGGCCGAATGTGGCCCTCTGAGGCTTTTTTACCGGCCCCCCCATCACACAAAATTTAAAACTTATAAATACGGTCAGCTACATCTTAAAATATTGGTGGTCCGTACATAGAATAGCAGTGCTGGCATCACCCATCCACATGGAAGCCAGAAAGCAGTAATGTGCTGGTTTCCAATCACATTCCACATCCGGTGACACTGCTGTCCAATTGGACTGCAGGCTGTCACCTGGGTATGCTTCACTGTCTGGCCCGCAAAGATTTCGACAGCATTTTATGTATACTCCGGACCCCCCGGCAGTCTGAAGTATGTTGACCCGGCCCTCGACCCAATACCTTTGGGGACCCCTGATATACACAATAGGAATGGCGTCATTCCAAAAACATGCACTGGAATGGATACAACACAATACAAACACCATCTGTACTAGAAAGAGAGTCATATGAGAATCTTTTACTGATTTTATTATGAAATTATCTTAAAAGGTACACTTCCCCTTTAAGAATATAAAAAACTTAAAAACAATGGCTTTCCTTCTAAAATCACGCAAATTTGTGATCACAACGCTTTGCCCAAGAAGTTACTGCAGTATGCCGGGCTACTGCATTTATATGGAAGTTTCACTCCAAGAGCAAATTGGTACCTGGACAAAAGCTCCAGCTTGACCTGATCACTGGGTCTTTCAGGGTGCTGGAGAGTATTGTAGATAGGTGGGGTTTGAGGAGAGTGGGTCCACCTTAGAGTTAATTGCAGGGGCTGGGAAAGAGGTGAAAGAAAATAAAATGAAATGAAGTGCAAAACTGTCTCATGACCTGAAAAAATGAATTTGAAGTTGTTTTTAGAAATCATGTACACCATATTAAGAAGGACCAGCACACAGTTAAAATCCAGCATCTGTAATGGTATGGGGGTGCATTATTGTTTTTTGAGGACATGAGCTTCCAATTTCCATAGAATTCCGATTTCTGATTTTCCGATCAGAAACTGTCTTACCGTGGAGGAAATCGGTATGCGAAAACTGGTGCGCAGAAATTGGAATTCCACAAAAATACTGCATTACCGCAACTCTTAAATGTTAGGCCAATCAATCATCAAAAATTAAAAAACATTGGACCAATCAGAAAATGCTGAATTTTTCAGAGAAAATCAGATTGTCGCGGTAATTTTAGGCCAAGTAGAAGATTTCGGAAGCATTAGGCCAATCAGGGAATGCAGAAGTTTACAGTGGTTACCAGTTGGAAATACGGTTTGTGTATAGTAGTGTACAGCCATAAAAAAATAGCGGATTCCACTTTTTTTTTTTTACAATTAACTAACGTTATTTGCAAAAAAAAAATTAACATTCTGCGGAAATCAGAAATTCCCATTTCCGTGGCACTTATTGGAGAGCAAAATTTAGTCAGAATCAGAAATCAACATTTCAGACCATGCCTACTGGTTATGGCATAGGCACACCTGGGATGGCAACATTATTGATGAAGAATATATGCAGCTTTTGGTGCTGAAATGTAGATTTTTTTTTCGGGAAGCCCATTTCTTCAAGAATGCCAAACACTGTCGATTATCTACAGCATCTATGCTCAATAGACTATATTTTTTACATATAATATCTTCAAACTTCTAAACAAGGGACTGTGTTTTCAAAGCCATGCTGTCCATCCATACATCTCTGTGTAAGGACAATTCAGTCTACACAGGCCCTTTGATCTCTGCAGGATATCAAAGCTGGAGCCGAAAAAGTTCACACCTTGACTCTAAACAGGGCCTTTCTCAGCAGGAGTCCTGCAAGCTGTATCTTTTGTCCATTCTAATGGATCAATATTCAGCAGAGACACTTCTCGCTGTATACCAACCAAGAAATATTTATCCAATTTACAAATCAACAATAATTCTACTTAAGTCTGTTGGAATCCTCAGAAAGACTTAAGGGGCCCATACACTCAGCCGATTTTCTGGCCGACCGATCGATTCCGATCGATCGATCGATTGCAAATCGGTTGGCCAATCGACTGATCGATGGCCGATTTCGATCGATTTCGAAGGATTTCCATTGAACTGGCAGGGTGGAAAATTTAGGTCGATCTGATGAGATTGCTTATCAGTTTGTATTGGCCTTAATGGAAATCTGATGGCAAAAAAATGCCATCAGATCGAATTTCAATAGATTTCAAACTGAAATCTATTGGAATTCTATCCTGGTAAAAAATGTTCTAAAAACGCATCAGATAGATCATCAGATGCATTTCTTATCTATCTGCTGCCAATCTGACGAGTGTATGGGCACCTTAAAAGAGGGTCCCGAGGATGTGGGAAAAGACGTTCTTCACTGCAGAACCAAAATAACTCTGTGAAAAAATCTACAGAGTACACCCAGACAACAACCCTAAGAGCTCCAGCACAATCCAGCAGAGATGACAGCCACCCATCTGGAGACTGTTCTCTCCTGGAGTCCTCAATCTCAGACCTCAGCTCCCAGGGTAGCCCAATCAAGACTGTACTCTGTAACGTCAGATCGATAAACAACAAAACAGCAATCATACATGATCTAATAGAGTCTTCTGATCGAGCCTGCCTGACTGAAACCTGGCTTTCTGAACCAGTTGGTCCCACCCTGGAGGCCAACAAACTATTCCATGATACTCTGCAACAGGAAAGAACGCAATTAGGAATAGAGCTACCTCATGCCTTATATGAACTGGACTTCTTCCAATCAATCAGCTCTGCTACACACAAGAAAGGTCACACTCTGGACCTTATATTCCATACTAGGCTGTCAATAGCCAGTGTGGAAATTAATCCTGTTGCCTGGTCAGACCATCACACTATCCACTTCTCCCTCTCAATACCAGCTGTCAAACACCAGTTCAAGAACCAAATAAAATATCACCACTTAAAAGGGCTAACACCACAACATATCCGAGATAACCTTAGCTTTGATGAATTGACTGACTCTAGCTTGGACCCTGATACTCTGGTGTTTAAGTACAACAAATGTGTGTCCTCCACCTTTGAGACCATTGCTCCTCTGTGCACCAAATATCTTACCCCACACCATCATGCACAGTGGTTTGATAACTCTATAAATGAGCTGAAAAGACGAGGCCGAAAACTTGAAAGACTGTGGCGCAAATCTCAGTCCCCAGAAGACAAACATGCCTTAATCCTCCACTTGAAGAGCCACCAAAAGGTAATCACGGGGAAAAAATCATCCTTTCTATCACAAGAGATTGCAAATGCAGTTAAAAACCCAGCCCAACTGTTCCGCATAGTGGAAAAACTCTGCAGCTCGGCTTGTCAAAAACTTAATATCCAGTCTTCAAAGGACCTCTGTGACCAATTTGCCCCATTTCTTCTCAGACAAAGTCTCCGCTATAAGGTCCACCATCCAACTTACAGCATCTGAGCCTAATATAGAGCCGAAGACCATTAGCAGAGACAACGTAACACCTTGGTCAAACTTCAAAGAAATTGATGAAGAAGTTACATCAAGCATTCCCCTTTACCTCCGCCAAACTACCTGTGACCTGGATCCTGGCCCAACACAGTTTATGTTGAACTGCCCCGACCTGTTTGTACCGGTATTCCTCAAAATTGTGAACTGTTCCTTACAATCAAGGATATTTCCTGCTTTACTGAAGGAAGCAATCATCAGGCCTCTCCTCAAAAAACCCTCCCTGGACCCAAATGCAATGACCAGCTACAGACCTGTCTCTAACCTTCCCTTTCTGGGTAAGCTAATTGAAAAAGCTATATACCTCCAGCTAGAAGCCAAAATCCTTCAAAACAGTTATGACCCATTTCAGTCTGGCTTCAGGAAACCTCACAGCACTGAAACTGCCCTCATCCAAATATGCCACCTGCTCATGGCAAGAGACAGAGGAGAGTGCTCCATCCTCATACTGCTAAACCTCTCTGCAGCCTTTGATACAGTTGACCATGACATCTTGATAAACAGGCTACAGGAATTCTGCAGCATTGATGGCATAGTTCTTCAGTGGTTCCAATCCTTCTTGAGTGGCAAAACCCAAAAAGTGTCTATGGGGCCCTTCCTGTCCACCTCTGTACCACTTAAGTATGGAGTGCCTCAGGGCTCAATCCTTTCTCCCCTGCTTTTCATGATTTACAGGTTACCACTTGGAAAACTAATCCGAAAATATGGCCTGACATACCACTGCTATGCGGACAACACCCAACTATACTGTATCTTTCCTTCAAGCCTGGTGTGACAGACCCAACTCTAACTATAAACGCCTGCTTACGTGAACTACAGCAATGGATGAGTGACAACTGACTGAAACTAAATGCAGACAAAACTGAAGTCCTTCTGATCGGAGGGCAGCACATGACAACAAAACAACTTAACTTGCAGTCTTCACCACTGGGAATAGGAGGTACGGATCTACACAGCTCTGATCATGTGCGTAGCCAGGGAGTTCTAATTGATGGGGATTTAAACTTCAGAACTCACATCTCTGCTGTGGTAAAATCATCTTATTTTCACCTTAAAGGACTTACGAAGCCAGGAAATCAGAAAAAAAAAAAAGTTAGCTACCTGCTTCAGCTTGTCAGGCACGGAGGACGCCGTCCGCGCCCTCTGTGCCGTTCCGCCGGGTCCCCGCCGCTCACTAGCCCCCCTAACGGTCCCCAACCGCGCGGCCCGGGTCGGGCTTTCCAGCCTGTACAAACATGGCGGCCGGAGCTGGCCGCGGCTGCGCAGAACGCATAGCCGCGAGAGCGGCTGCGCAGCTCTAAGGCCAACCCCCAATCCACGCTACTGTTACGTGGATCGGGGGGTTTGGCCTTAGAGCTGCGCAGCCGCACTCGCGGCTATGCGTACTGCGCAGCCGCGGCCAGCTCCGGCCGCCATGTTTGTACAGGCTGGAGAGCCCGACCCGGGCCGCGTGGTCGGGGACCGTTAGGGGGGCTAGTGAGCGGCGGGGACCCGGCGAAACGGCACAGAGGGCGCGGACGGCGTCCTCCGTGCCTGACAAGCTGAAGCAGGTAGCTAACTTTTTTTTTTTTCTGAATTCCTGGCCTCGTAAGTCCTTTAAGAACATCTCAAGCACCTCATCCCACCTTCATTACCTCCCGACTGGACTACTGCAATGCTCTCTACACTGGCCTTCCAAAAAAGGACTTGTACCGCCTACAGCTGATACAGAATACTGCTGCCAGACTGCTAGCCATCCAACCCCGTCACTGCCACATAACGCCAGTCCTGCACTCCCTTCACTGGCTACCTATAGAATGGAGGGTCCTATTCAAGATCGGCCTACTGACATTTAAAACACTGAATAATCTGGGCCCTGGATACATGAAAGAAATGCTGCAGCTGCGTAAAAATCCCCGCATTTTCAGATCCACAGGTTCTAATAATCTAGTCATACCCAGAGTCCACTTGGAAACTTTTGGTCCCAGAGCCTTCTGTCATGCTGCCCCTACATTTTGGAACACCTTACCTCAACAGATCAGGACAACTCCATTCCTGGACGTGTTTAAATCCAGACTGAAAACCCACCTGTTCAGTTTGGTATTTGCAGAAATATAACTTTTGTTGTGTGAATACTTCATCCTACTACCAATTACTGAATCTGAGAGAGCCTAAGCACTTTGAGTCCTATGGGAGAAAAGCGCTATAGAAATGTTATTGTATTGTATTACATTTTACTAACAGAACTACAGCAATTGGTTTCCTCACTTCCCAAACATTTGTAGAGCATTATAAAGGCGAAGTGCAACACAATGGTAAACATGCTCCTTTCCTACTTTTTTGAAATGTTCTGCTGGCATAAAATTCAGAATGAGCATATCATATTCAAAAATAATTTCTCATTTTAAACAACTACCATGTTTTTTTTAGTACTATTTGTAATTAAATCTAGGGTTTTCATATCACTGCAGTCTGTTTTATTTACATTTTAAAGTGTCCCGATGTTTGATAATGAGGGTCTAAGCTGCCATGGAAAATACATTTCTATAATTACATTTACAGTCTATTATTAAAATGATAGTGTGGACAGCAGTTTCCTCTGAAAGGGCTGGGCTATTCATAGATCTGCTACGGTGAGACACAAGTAACTTTAGCATTTTATTTTATTACCTGTCACTGTACAAGTGTCCGGTTGTTGATGGAAATAGTAGCTGGTCTCATTACATGCACCAGTTAGTATGGGAGAGCTCAGAGCACTCCTATCATTTGATAGTTCAGCATAGGCGTCTGCTATGCTTTCTCACGTAAAGCACTTGTGGAGCATCTATGAATACGCTACTGGATCACTGTTATTTAGGCCAATACACTAAACCCCAGGCACAAAAAGGAGATTACATTTTACAGCATTTTATAGCCTTCTTGTAGCATGTGATTTTGAACATATCATGTAATGTGCATGTTTTTGTTCCAGCTAGCAGTTTTAATTCTTTTTATTTGTGATTTTGATTACATTTTTATTTTTATATTTACTTTTATTTTTTTTCTTTGCTGCCACAAGGTGGCAAGCATGTCCCTTTGGGCCAGTACACATTACATGTCATTTCTATGAAGAGATCCGAGTTCACATTTGACCTCTACTGTGATCAGCAGAAACCAGGAAAACTGGGGGCTCTCTTTTCCGCAGCCATTGCAGTGACACCAGGAATGAATGCTTCCTGTATAGAGAAGACTAATAGGATTGTGGCGGGAGAAGGCCTTTTCTACTGTGATAAGCAGACAAGAACATTGAAGCTGGGGCAGGCTTACACCTTTGGTAGAAGTGATGAAATGTATTTGAAACCATTCAGTTACTCCTACAGACAGAGGAAAGCTTACCATATTTAATACAAATAAACATGTGGCAGCTATCACCATCAAATCCTTCTTTTTAACCCTTGGAACCCTGTAACTTCCAAAACCCTGACACACATGGCCTGGTCCAGTAATAACTTGTTTATGTTGAAGTGTTATGTAACCTGTTAATATGAGGTTAAATCTGTTTCATGAAGTTAAAATGTCTCAGGGAGACAGATAAGAGATTTGGAAGGTGTACGCACTATAGACCTGATCCTTTTTGCAATAAGTTTTCTCCTAGGAGATAATTTTTAATCTTCTGATTAAAACAACTTTTCAGCACGCTGAAATTGAAAAATGTACCAAAAAGTAGGTGAAAAAATTCAGAAAAATTGAGTATTTTCTAGCATGCTGGTGGGATAAAAGGCATTTTATGTATCAGAGTAATGCCTACAGCACTGGTGTGCTATTCATCTCTGTCTCGTATGTTTATTTATTTCTTAAAGAGAAACTGTAACCAAGAATTGAACAATCAGTAGCTGTTACCCCCTTTCCCATGAGATTTTTTTTTCCTTTTCTCAAATGGATCATCAGGGAGCTCTGTATGGCTGATATTGCGGTGAAACCCCTCTCACAGTGTGATTTCAGCACCAGGGTGCAGACATAACACTGTGGGAGCCTTGTTGCATTGTGGGAAATAACAGCTGTTTCCAACTGCCAAAAATGCATAATCTCTTTCCACAAACATCACCTATCAGCAATAAAAATGTCACCATGTGATAAATGTCAGAATGTAAATCAGGGAGAGGAAAGATGTTACAATGGCCAAACACTGACTAAATCATTTATAAATAATTATTGTAAAAATTAAGCACTTTTTATCATTACGTTATTTTCACTGCAGTTCCTCTTTAACCTGCCTGGCGCTCTATTAAGATCGCCAGGCTGGCGACCGGACGGTTAAATAAAAAAAAAAATATTTCATGCAGCCAACTGATAGTTGGCTGCATGAAAGCCCACTAGAGGGCGCCCCTAATCCGTACTTCTGATCGCCTCCGGCGATCAGAAGTAACAAGAAGGGCCACCATGGTGATGAGCGGAGTGACGTCATGGACTTCAGCCGACGTCCTGACGTCAGCCGCCTCCGATCCCGCCCTTAGCGCTGGCCGGAACTGTTTGGTCCGGCTGCGCTGGCCTCGGGCGGCTGGGGGGACCCTCTTTCGCCGCTGCATGCAGCGCATCGCTGCGCTGCGGCGGCGATCAGGTAGCACACGCAGCTGGCAAAGTGCCGGCTGCGTGTGCTCCTTTTTATTTCGTGAAAATCGGCCCAGCAGGGCCTGAGCGGCACCCTCCGGCGTCTCTGGACGAGCTCAGCTCATCCAGAACGCTCAGGAGGTTAACACACCTTGTAGGATGTCGTTAAGGTAAAAAAGGTATATGCTTCTATTCACAGAAGGCATAGATAATGAATTATAACTCAGATAAACAGGCATTCATATGAATCTAACTATGTCTTGCAAAGAGTTTCATAACGGTCATCGTCTGAGTTTCAGATTTTGGGCTAACAAAGTAGTATTCCTGAGAACAAGCAATTCTGATAGTGATACTATGCCAGAAAGTGTCAAAAAGGCCTGCTGTCTCATCCAGCCATTCTGAACCAATGCTACTGCAATTTATCTTCTTAATGAACTGAAATAATGATGTCAATCCACATTAGTCAAGCCCCACTAATGCCTGAAGCTCGTAGGTGCTAAACCTTGACACTGAAATGTACAAATGAGTGCATAAATGGATCATATTAAAACAAAATGTAAGCATTATTTCTGAAAGAAAAAAACTACAACTTTCTTTGCACAAAATACTGACATCTGAAAACACATCTATCCGAAGAGCGGCGCAGGCAACAGCAATTACCATGAAATGGTATGTATAAATACAGAGCATTTCACAAACAGAAATAATTGTTTGAATGAGGCCAGACAGCAGGAAGGGGAAAGCAGCGTATATGAAACAGAAAAAGGGTTTATTAAAGTTATGCCACATAAATGCTGTCCCTGTTATAAAGACTTAGCAAATAAATGCATATTATTGCCAAGCATGCAAATTTATACAATGGAAGTCTTGAGACAATATTTCCAACATAATTTACGACATATCAGTAAAGCAAAATAACATGTCCCATATTAGTCTAATTTTCCATAGTTGTATTGCTCAGCTAGTTAAAGGCATTTTATCAAACACAAGTGTCAGTACACAAAACAAATGGACCTCTAGGTGTTCAATAATCAATGTGCTTCAAACATTATACCAAGCACTTATGGCACCACTATGGCAAAAGATAAACATTCATCTATCCCTAAAGTCAAGACAATGCTCAGAAATGCCATTTTTCAATACCTCACAGCTCCTCATCTGTCAGCAAGTCTGCTGACAGGGACAGTGATATCTCTCTTCACTTGGTTTCATCCACCTGACACTACGAAACTGAATAACACATATGTCAGAATTTTCACTACAGCTGTTCGGTAATGCAGGACTCTGTTTTAGCAGGCTAACGATTAGGCTGTATATCAACCTATGTTTGGACATTACGGAGCTGATTGTATGCACATTGCTATCATTTGGCTGGTGTGGTCATGACCGCTGGGCTTAGGCCGGAGTGCAGTATAACATGCAAAAACCACAGACCCACATAGCCAGGGGGTTAAAATAACTTTTCAACACTTTGCAATTGAAAAAGTATCAAAAAGTAGGTGAGAAAAGTACTATCAAAATTATTTTGAGTATTTTCTTGCTTGCTGGTGGTTTAACCTTCCTGGCGGTAACCCTGAACGTAGTTCGGGGTAAGCCGCGCAGGAGGTTTTCTCAGGCCCCGCTGGGCAGATTTGCTTAATTTTTTTTTTTTGCTGAAAGCAGCTAGTACTTTGCTAGCTGCGTCAGCACACCGATCGCCGCTGCCCCGCGCTCGATCGCCGCTATCCGTCGCGCCGCGCCCCCCCCCCCCCCCCCAGACCCCGTGCGCTGCCTGGCGAATCAGTGCCAGGCATTGCTGAGGGGTGGATCGGGACTCCCAATGACGTCACGACGTCGCTGACGTCGGTGACGTCATCCCGCCCCGTCGCCATGGCGTGGGAGTGCGCACGTGCATGCGCGCGCACAGCAGCAGCAGCACTGTCTGACTTATAAAAACGTCCTGGAGCCATTAAGAAGCTCCAGCAGGACGTTTTTATACGTCAGCATGTCAAGTGGTTAAAACTGCCGAGCCATCTCTGCTGAATGTTTGTTACTGAGAATTCCAAAGCCAATACAAAATATACCTGGTCTCCCAGAATGCTTTGGGGTGAGAATTCTGCATGACTAATCAGCGTAAGCTAAGCATCACTGGGAGGGTGGGGTTACAAACATTATACAGCGATACTGTATAATATGTCTAGCCCATGTTTGTTGGGTCATTTTACATTTTCCTACAGGAAATATTTGGACATTTCTAAAGATACCTTATTGAGGACTTGTGTAGACAAGCAGATTTACCAGAGTTCACCAGAGTCATTTTTTCTAAACAAAGTATGTTCTATTCCAATGTATTCAAACAACTGGAAATGTACTACAACTATGATATTGTCCTGGCATAGCCATGGTACAAATGCATCACATTTATATATCGCCGTTACAGCAGTCTCTGGGTAGTGACGAAGCAATAAAGTGTTCTCACCAGTGTCAAAGCAATCCTATTCAGTTGCATTCAGAAGATTACCATCTGGTTATATACATTTCTGGTGAGGGATTCACCCATGTCACATGGCTCGATAACTAATTTTCTCTATCTTTGCCGTTTCCAGAGGCTATTCAATTTTTATTACTCTAGAAGTCAAATTATTTACGTCACTGAACATTAGAAGGGCATGTTGCTCAGCAGATGGTTTTTCCATCATTTATGACTAAGGACTCTGTACCTTATGAAAGTTACCTGTTAATACCAGGAAGACCTTCTCATTTTAACTGAACTTATAGATGTGCCTGGCCAGGTTCCATAAAGCTTACTTTTTCAATCAATGTATTCAGACTGCTATTGCTGTTTTTATGAAACGTGATGTATGGCATAGCCCTGCATCAAACTGAGAAGCCATGGGCTACCAGAAATATGAAGCATGTACAGAACATGCCAAGAAATAAATACTGGACAACAGGTCAGAATGTGGAACAGGTTATGGACTGTGCTTGAGTCTGATTCAGTTACCCTGAATAGCAGAGGGGAAGCTTGATTTATGCTCATCATGACATAGCTCCAATCCAGAATCTTGTCCTGAAATGTTACACCATCTGCATCTTGAATGTTTCTACTATTAAGGCTCATTTCCACTAGGACCAAATGTGGCCCAAATATGCAGCGTTTTCCTGCAGGTGAGTCAGGCGAGGAAACACTGGCTATTCCTGCAATGGGTTGCTGTCCAAATAGCAAATCTGGGGTCCCAGAGACGGGAAATGTACAACCGTTTTCCCAGTCAACAAAACAGATCTTATTTGTTGCTGTGACCGTGCCTGTTTTAGGGATGCACACATTTCCTGTTAGGGCAGGAAGTGGGAGAAATTTCCCGAGATGGGAATACAGATTGCAATAAAATAAAAAACACTTTTCTACTCTATCCTATGTGGAAAATACAAATATTTCCTGAATTTGGGCTTGAACCACACAATACACAAAAATATTAGTTACTAAATGATGCATTGTTGGCATGGCTACAAGGAAGCATCGTTTTAATAATCTGCCACATCTATAAAATACCGCAAATTGAAAATTTAACAAAAAATGTAAATGACTTTCAATTATATTAAATTCAAAATAGCTTTTATAACTTTGATAAGTTGTATCAACATAAATTTAGAAACCCCATAAATAAAACATCCAATTAATTCTTTAAAAAGCTCACCAATCCAGAGACTAGTAGATGTAATAAGTTGGGAGCAAGCCTGAATAAGTGCTGTAAAAGCGCTCATTGCTAACCATTACATTTATTTATGCCCTTAGCACAAACATCGTATGGCTTGGAATAGCAGCAGCAGTTTATTTTGGAACTACTAAACTCGGAATAAAAGTTGCTCAGGATTGCTGATCCAATTCAGCCCATTGTAAGCATAGAAAGAAGGTAGGAATGTCATCCACAGTCAACAGGATACTTGCGGGACAAGCACTAACGTACATGAATGAACGTCGAATAAAAGCAAAATCTTTAAAGTGAAGGAACATTTTACAAATTAGGTGTCAAATAAGCTAGTAAAACGCCATTACTCACCTTCTAAAAACGCATTTAAGCCATTAACAGACATAATAAAATGTTACTGAAAAAACACAATATCTGTATTATAGCTTTTCAACTTTACATACATTAAAAATAATTAAAACATCCCATTTTTTTAACAACATAAAATGAAGAAGCATTACACAAATTGTATTGAAATTTCTGACAAGCCAGAAAGTAATGATGTGAAGTTGATGCCTACAAGAAACAGCGGGGCAAAGAGAGTCAATAGAGAAGCCAGGCAGTTTCATATATTGCCTCGTATTGGGTATCAGCCATCAATCACATCTTCAATCCTTTCCCCAGCAAGAGAGAGTACTGTGCATGGCTTAAATACCATAGGTGATCGATGAGTAACAAGATGCCCTTTCCAGCAGTGCATGGTATGGAAAATCAATTTTCACATGATACTTTTCTTCTTTACGCATGAATAGATGTCTCCGAAATGGCACCAGTTTACATAAATGTGTTACTACGAGCTAAAATATCAAAATCTCCAAGAGGTAATTAGAAAAGCTCTTTATACAAAGGAAGTGGCATGCAAAATGATGACTGCAGTCGCAGCCTGTGATCGTCTGCTATTGGCAGTCTGATCTTTTAGAACGAAACTGTTTACACTAAAGCACAAGGAAAAAAAAGTGATCAAATACCCACTTGATAAAGTTATTAGTTCATGCAGTAAATAACTTTCAAATTAGTATGATGATCAAAACTACTTAAAAGAGTAAAGTAAAAGTAAAATAGCTGGAAAAGACAGCTGTAATTGACAATAGTTTACATAAGTGTTGAGCAGAAAATTCAACAATTATGCAAATAGCTTCTCCACAGGAAATGGAGGGGACAACACCCAAATTAAAGGCAAGAGCTGCCAATCAATAAACCCGCAATTTACACAAGTGTTGGAGAATTAATCATCAGTTTCTGCCATTGATTTGGCTGATGGTGAGTGTTTGGGCAATTGAATATTTCACCCACAACTGTAGGATATACAAGCATGATCTGACTTCTGTTCTTTCTTAGAAAACAATGTCTTCTGAATCCTAGACTTAAAATGTATGTTTGTTCCTGCAGAAAGATGAGAATTGGTAAGGAGACATGCCTGGTAATGGCTGATTGTCTGGAAAACAATGCAATCTACTAAAAAAAATGTAACATTTACATTTTCCCCTAACAGAGCTGCCTAATGAGGAGTCACAAAGATATGTGATCATATGTTGGTATCTATGGCACCCAAAATGCACCCAGCCTTTGAAGATATGTGTAATTAAGCATTTTACTTTTCTCACATCCTCCCTGTGACTTTATAAAAGTCACGTGTACCTCTTTCATCACCCCTCCCTGCTTCCAATAAAACATTAATCACTTCCTTTAATAAACCTTATTCATAGACACACTGGGGAGGGCTTGGGAAGGGTAAATGATTTATAAGACAAAAAATAAGAAGGATTTAACAAGAATGTATAATGAAACTCTGCAGAGCTTTAGCTGCAGTGCTAGCCACAAAGATTCTTTATGGAGCAGCAGAGAGAAGGTGGGCAATAAGATACTCGTAACTTCAAGAGGATGAGAATATTAATTATATGCAAATTTATGCAGCTTGGAATTGCATCAATCAAATGCAATATATGATGGGTTTCACACTTTTCCAAGCTGCAGACATTTACATAAAAATAAAAACAGGAGACTGAACTACGTCTTTAAAATATAAACTGCTATTCTGTGTTCCTATCTGTGGTAAGTTTCATCACTTCCTGTCCAGACAGGGGTGAGAAAAACAGAAAGAAATACATTTTTATAGAGTGTAGAAAAAGTTAGAATGCCTCACTACTTCTTGATGTGTCACTCACATTCTGTCCCCAGGACTACCCCTTTTCACAGTACAGTCACAAAGCTCCATGAAGACCCTACAGCTAAAAAGTGATCTCAAAGTGGGACACAGTAGTAAACCCCTAGAAGCTTCTGATCCCTTCAACGCTATTCAAAACTAATTCAGCTTTAAAGTGTAAACGAGCCAAAGCTTAGGTACAAAATCACAAACTTAAAGAGAAACCGTAACCAAGAATTGAACTTCATCCCAATCAGTAGCTGAGACCCCCTTTCCCATGAGAAATCTTTTCCTTTTCACAAATGGATCATCAGGGGGCTCTGTATGGCTGATATTGTGGTGAAACCCCTCCCACAGTGTGTTGTCAGGGTGCTGACATCACACTGTGGTAGCCTTGCTGCATTGTGGGAAATAACTTCAGCTGTTTACAGCTGCCAAAAAAGCAAGCAGCATCTCCTTCTACTGACGTCACCTGCCAGCAGTAAAAATGTCACTATGTGATAAATGTCAGAATGTAAATCAGGGAGAGGAAACATTTTACAATGGGCAGACACTGACTAAATCATTTATACATAATTATTGTAAAAATGAAGTACTTTTACATTATTTTCACTGGAGTTCCTCTTTAACCTCCTTGCCGGTTATCCCGAGCTCAACTCGGGGTAACCCGCCGCGGAGGATTCCTCAGGCCCTGCTGGGCCGATTTGCATAATTTTTTTTAATACACAGCTGCGTGTCACTTACGATCGCCGCCGCTCCGCGCCGATTCGCCGCTACCCGCCGCATCAGAGGGTCCCCCCCCCCCCCGAGACCCGTGCGCTGCCTGGCCAATCAGTGCCAGGCAGCGCTGAGGGGTGGATCGGGACTACCTCTGACGTCACGACGCCCTCATGGAAATCCTGTTCAGAACGGGATTTCCGGATGGGCATATGCGCCGGCGGCGATCAGCGCGTACGGGGGGCGCCGCAGGGAGGGGGGAAGCATGTAGCTAGCGCTAGGCTAGCTACATGCTAAAAAGAAAAAAAAATGCAAAAAAACACCCTCCCTGCCGTGCGCAGCACATTGTTAGAACAGCAGGGAGGTTAAGAAAAGAGAAGCCTCTGGATCCTAATGAGGCTTCCCAAAGCATCATCTGGTCCTCCGTTACCACTCACGGACCCTCCAAAGATTACCAACAAGGGCTTGCCTGTAATGTGATCAGGGTGCTCTACCCTTCAAGCACGAGTGAGCCGTACTGCGTCTGTGTGAATATGACCACTCCTGTTCAGTAAGCAGGAGACACTCATGCACAAGCTGCCCCATGCTACTGCGAAGGCACGGGCCAAGCTTATGTCATAAGAGGAGCATGACCCGATCAGCTATAGGGGCTACAAGTGGCAACAAGGGACCGGAGGGTACTGTTAAGTCTTCGGCCACTGTTGACTCTTCCACCGCAGGAGGAGATGTTACCAAGCAGTGGAGTCTAAGCATCCACGGGTGTTTACCAACAAACCCCATAGGGAAGGCTGGACTTAGCTGCCTAGTGTGCATCAGGTCACTACTGGGATAATCTCAGCTGGTGGTTGAGAGAACAGTAACACCACAGTATAGAGTAGCCAATAAGCGTAGTCAAGTTCCAGGCAGAGTCGAGGCAGGTGGCAGGCTAACGTAGTTGAGATTCAGGCAGTGGTCGGGGCAGGCGGCAGGCAGGCGTAGTCAAGATTCAGGCAGTGGTTGGGGCAGGCGTAGTCAAGATTCAAGCAGTGGTCGGGGCAGGCGGCAGGCAGGCGTAGTCAAGATTTAGGCAGTGGTCGGGGCAGGCGGCAGGCAGGCGTAGTCAAGATTCAGACAGAAGGTCAAACCAGGGGTAGCAGATCAAGGAGTAGTCAGGTAATCCGGGCCACAATGGTAGATCAAACAAGAAGGCTGGCCAGAGCTCAAGGGCTAGCAAGCGAACCACACACTAGCTGTCAGAACGAACAGCATTGGCTGCTGGGAGAGCAGGCCTTTTATAGGGGCAGGGCTGCACTTTGGCGCCTAATCTTGACCGCCAAGCATGCGTACGAATGTCCGCCAAAACCCCGCGCATGCGTACGCAAGGTCTGACGCCATTCCATACGAACGTACGCACGACCCCGGCTGCCATCGCCAAACCACAGCCGGCAACGCGCGCATGCACAGAAACCAAAGGACGCCAGTGCACGGACGAGCTGCACGTGGAAGACGCCGAGGATGGAGCAGAGCCACGTGAGTATGACAGATACTGTGGGGAGCTTCAGTAGGATCCAGAGGCTTCGCTCTCCAGAGGTATGTATGTGATTCTGAACCCGAGCTTAGCTCAGGTCCCCGTTAACGTTTAAAGAGAACCCGAGGTGGGTTTGAAGAATATTAGCTGCATACAGAGGCTGGATCTGCCTATACAGCCCAGCCTCTGTTGCTATCCCAAACCCCCCTAAGGTCCCCCTGCCCTCTGCAATCCCTCATAAATTACAGCCACGCTGCTGACAAACAGCTTGTCAGAGCTGGCTGTGTTTATCTCTATAGTGTCAGTCTGCTGCTCTCCCCGCCTCCTGAAGAACTCCAGTCCCTGCCTGCATCCCTTCCCTCCCTGCTGATTGGAGGGAAGGAACGGGGGCAGGGACCGGAGCTATGCAGGAGGCGGGGGAGCAGCTGAGACTGACACTACAGATGTAAACACAGCCTCACAGCACGGCTGTGATTTATGAGGGATTGCAGAGTGCAGGGGGACCTTAGTGGGGTTTGGGATAGCAACAGAGGCTGGGCTGTATAGGCAGATCCAGCCTCTGTATGCAGATAACATTCTTTAAACACACCTTGGGTTCTCTTCAACTTTTAAGATGGGAATATATACTGTACCTTTATAAATTATAGACAAATCTATTCCCAGGACCTGGAAATTGGTAGTGCTGAAATACTAAAAGGTAGATACATTTGTTGCCATTTTGTCTACTAATAACTATACCCAGCACAGAATGTATGCATCTACAGTAGCTGCCTTGTAGTGCTGTCTTTTTATTCCGTATATATATATATATATATATATATATATATATATATATATATATATATATATATATATAATATTTAAACTTAATATAGTGTGGGTGCGGGTATCAGTACGTGGGCCGTGCTACACGGGAATTGAGAGAACGGATAGGTGAACATGTACAGTGGTTTGCAAAAGTATTCGGCCCTCTTGAAGTTTTTCACATTTTGTCATTTTACTGCCACAAACATGCATCAATTTTATTGGAATTCCACGTGAAAGACCAATACAAAGTGGTGTACACCTGAGAAGTGGAATGAAAATCATACATGATTCCAAACATTTTTTACAAATAAATACTTGCAAAGTGGGGTCTGCATAATTATTCAGCCCCCTTAGGTCTGAGTGCAGTCAGTTGCCCATAGACATTGCCTGATGAGTGCTAATGACCAGCGTGCACCTGTGTGTGATCTAATGTCAGTACAAATACAGCTGCTCTGTGACGGCCTCAGAGGTTGTCTAAGAGAATATTGGGAGCAACAGCACCATGAAGTCCAAAGAACACACCAGACAGGTCAGGGATAAAGATATTGAGAAATTGAAAGCAGGCTTAGGCTACAGAAAGATTTCCAAAGCCTTGAACATCCCACGGAGCACTGTTCAAGCGATCAGTCAGAAATGGAAGGAGTATGGCACAACTGTAAACCTACCAAGACAAGGCCGTCCACCTAAACTCACAGGCTGAACAAGGAGAGCGCTGATCAGAAATGCAGTCAAGGCACCCATGGTGACTCGGGACGAGCTGCAGAGATCTACAGCTCAGGTGGAGAAATCTGTCCATAGGGCAACTATTAGTCATGCATTGCACAAAGTTGGCCTTTATGGAAGAGTGGCAAGAAGAAAGCCATTGTTGACAGAAAAGCATAAGAAGTCCCATTTGCAGTTTGCCATAAGCCATGTGCGGGACACAGCAAACATGTGGAAGAAGGTCAGATGATACAAAAAGGAACTTTTTGGCCAAAATACAAAACGCTATGTGTGGCGGAAAACTAACACTGCACATCACTCTGAACACACCATCCCCACTGTCAAATATGGTGGTGGCAGCATCATGCTCTAGGGGTGCATTTCTTCAGCAGGGACATGGAAGCTGGTCAGAGTTGATGGGAAGATGGAAGGAGCCAAATACAGGGCAATCTTGGAAGAAAACCTCTTGGAGTCTGCAAAAGACTTGAGACGGGGTGGAGGTTCACCTTCCAGCAGGACAACAACCCTGAACATAAAGCCAGGGCAAAAATGGAATGGTTTAAAACAAAACATATCCATGTGTTAGAAAGACTCAGTCAAAGTCCAGATCTAAATCCAATCGAGAATCTGTTGCAAGATCTGAAAACTGCTGTTCACAAACGCTGTCCATCTAATCTGACCAAGCTGGAGCTGTTTTGCAAAGAAGAATGGGGAAGGATTTCAGTCTCTAGATGTACAAAGCTGGTAGAGACATACCCTAAAAGACTGGCAGCTGTAATTGCAGCAAAAGGTGGTTCTACAAAGTATTGACTCAGGGGGCTGAATAATTACGCACACCCCACTTTGCAGTTTTTGGTTTTTTTTAATGCTTGGAATCATGTATGATTTTTGTTCCACTTCTCACGTGTACACCACTTTGTATTGCTCTTTCATGTGGAATTCCAATAAAATTGATTCATGTTTGTGGCAGTAATATGGCAAAATGTGGAAAACTCCAAGGGGGCCAAATACTTTTGCAAACCACTGTATATAAAGCAAAAAAGGGACACGACAACCAGTGTGTGTCAGCTTACTTCCAAAAACAACAGGCATGTGATCTAACCCAAATGCAATTCTGTGCAATAGAAAAACTGAATGTTCATTGGAGGGGATGTAATACAGTGGAGGAAATAATTATTTGACCCCTCACTGATTTTGTAAGTTTGTCCAATGACAAAGAAATGAAAAGTCTCAGAACAGTATCATTTCAATGGTAGGTTTATTTTAACAGTGGCAGATAGCACATCAAAAGGAAAATCAAAAAGCAACCTTAAATAAAAGATAGCAACTGATTTGCATTTAATTGAGTGAAATAAGTTTTTGAACCCTCTAACAATAAAAGACTTAATACTTAGTGGAAAAACCCTTGTTTGCAAGCACAGAGGTCAAACGTTTCTTGTAATTGATGACCAAGTTTGCACACATTTTAGGAGGAATGTTGGTCCACTCCTCTTTGCAGATCATCTCTAAATCCCTAAGGTTTCGAGGCTGTCTCTGTGCAACTCTGAGCTTGAGCTCCCTCCATAGGTTTTCTATTGGATTAAGGTCCGGAGACTGACTAGGCCACTCCATGACCTTAATGTGCTTCTTTTTGAGCCACTCCTTTGTTGCCTTTGCTGTATGTTTTGGGTCATTGTCGTGCTGGAACACCCATCCACGACCCATTTTCAGTTTCCTGGCAGAGGGAAGGAGGTTGTCGTTCAGGATTTCACGATACATGGCTTTGTCCATTTTCCCGTTAATGCGATTAAGTTGTCCTGTGCCCTTAGCAGAAAAACACCCCCAAAGCAAAATGTTTCCACCCCCATGCTTGACGGTGGGGACGGTGTTTTGGGGTCATAGGCAGCATTTTTCTTCCTCCAAACACAGCGAGTTGAGTTAATGTCAAAGAGCTCTATTTTGGTCTCATCAGACCACAGCACCTTCTACCAGTCACTCACAGAATCATTCAGGTGTTCATTGGCAAACTTCAGACGGGCCTGCACATGTGCCTTCTTGAGCAGGGGGACCTTGCGAGCCCTGCAGGATTTTAATCCATTGCGGTGTAATGTGTTTCCAATGGTTTTCTTGGTGACTGTGGTCCCTGCTAATTTGAGGTCATTCACTAACTCCTCCTGTGTAGTTCTAGGATGCTTTTTCACCTTTCTCAGAACCATTGACACCCCACGAGGTGAGATCTTGCATGGAGCCCCAGAGCGAGGTCGATTGATGGTCGTTTTGTGTTCCTTCCATTTTCGAACAATCGCACCAACAGTTGTCACCTTTCTCTCCCAGCTTCTTGCTAATGGTTTTGTAGCCCATTCCAGCCTTGTGCAGGTCTACAATTTTGTCTCTGACATCCTTGGACAGCTCTTTGGTCTTTCCCATGTTAGAGAGTTTGGAGTCTGCTTGATTGATTGATTCTGTGGACAGGTGTCTTTTATACAGGTGACTAGTTAAGACAGGTGTCCTTAATGAGGGTGAATAATTGAGTAGAAGTGTCTAACCACTCTGTGGGAGCCAGAACTCTTAATGGTTGGTAGGGGTTCAAAAACTTATTTCACTCAATGAAATGCAAATCAGTTGCTATCTTTTATTTAACCTCCCTGCCGGTTATCCCGAGCTCAGCTCGGGGTAACGTGCCGCGGAGGATTCCTCAGGCCCTGCTGGGCCGATTTGCATAATTTTTTTTTGTGTTACACGCAGCTAGCACTTTGCTAGCTGCGTGTAACTTACGATCGCCGCCGCTCCGCGCCGATTCGCCGCAACCCGCCGCATCAGAGGGTGCCCCCCCCCCCCGAGACCCGTGCGCTGCCTGGCCAATCAGTGCCAGGCAGCGTCGAGGGGTGGTTCGGGACTCCCTCTGACGTCACAATGTCACGGCGACGGGGGAAGCCCTCCTGGAAATCCCGTTCAGAACGGGATTTCCGGATAGGTATATGCGCCGGCGGCGATCGGCGCATTCGGGGGGACGCCGCAGGGAGGGGGGAAGCATGTAGCTAGCGCTAGGCTAGCTACATGCTAAAGAAAAAAAAATAATGCCAAAAAACACCCTCCCTGCCGTGCGCAGCAATTTTTTATAACGGCAGGGAGGTTAAGGTTATTTTTTCGATTTTCCTTTTGATGTGCTATCTGCCACTGTTAAAATAAACCTACCATTGAAATGATACTGTTCTGAGACTTTTCATTTCTTTGTCATTGGACAAACTTACAAAATCAGTGAGGGGTCAAATAATTATTTCCTCCACTGTAGGTTACATGAACTCTCTAAAATGGAAACCAAATGGATCTATAATCTACACAGTATGACCCCAGAAGGTCTTAATATTGAAATTGATGTAAATTGCTTTCTGTCTAATGATTAAATGTAAAGTGAGTATGTACCTTTAAGAGCCGTGTATATGACTTCCTGCACCACATGAGTTAGTTGTTCCATGTGGGGAAACAGGGGGAAAAGAGTTAGCACTTAGGGCAGCAACCCATTATGTCAGCATCTATTTGTAAAGTTTTGATTGTGTTGTGTTTTTAACAATTTATTTGGATATATGACTCCTATTTATATGGTTATTAAAATGTAGCTGGTAGGGTGGGTAGGTGTTTAGTGAACAATTGAGGGATTTGTACGAGATGGGCTAAGCATCCAAATGGAATTGATACATAAGCGAAGTAGGGACGCTAGTGATACAGAGGATATGTTTTGTAATAATATGTGAGCCGTCCACCTCCGACATCATCCAGGCTTTTAGTTAGTTAGTACCTGAGTGGTTGCCTGGGCAGTGATGGGTGGGAGGGGTCTTGCATACTTAGTGTATTGGGGAGCATGCGTAGTCCAGCCCCTAATGAGTCTCAACCTGTGACAAAACGCGTAGGGCGGAGCTTAGGGAGACGCATGCTGCTGAGTACAAGGAGACTGGTCGTGGACGCGCAGGAGGCAACCGGAGCTGCAGATGAGAGTAACTATGATGAGCTTTTATACAAGTTGATTTTATGTACGTGGATTTTAATTGGGGCCAGTTGGGAACTCTAGTAAACTGTTTTACACTATGAGGAGTTGCTTTCCTTATACTTTTTAGACGCTGACTTATCGGAATTGATATGCTGCATGCAAAGACACTGATCCGATAAGCAGGGGAAATCGTGTGTGTGTGTGGGGGAGGGGGGGGGGGGGTAGCGTGTCATCTCCCTTTCCTATTGGTGACAAGTGACAACCTATGCACCTCAAAGTGTTTTTTGAGCACATAGGTGTTTTGATGAAGCGTTGCTCGCCATGAGGGATTCCATGTCTGTTTACATTTAAGGTATACGGATCCGGCAAGCTGGACTCATTGGCGCTGCTATTGCAATTGGATCTTTGTGGGAACTCTCTTCTCAATTTATAGCGTGCAGCCTGGAGTAACTGATTGTGGAAAAAAGGACACTGAGCACATATATAAAGACACACACACACACAATGTGCAATGGGGCTTAAGCAAATATTAGGAGTGAGCTGCTGTGTCATTAATAACTGGTAGTTGTTGGTGGGCAAAATTTATGGTTGGAAGGTGCCTGCTGGGCAAACAGCTGGTTATACTTATCTTGATGGGTGTGTCCGCTCTATTCACTGGTCAAAGTGTCATCTTATCAGCCGGGATCAGTGGGTAATTTGCTGGGGCACAGTCACGTCCGCAGCACTTTTAAAAAGACAGTCTGTCAGTCGTGCCACCCTCCCTCTCTTCTGGTTGCTGGCACAGTTAAGGGGATGTGTAAGCCACTTTTCTGTTAAATTAGGAGTTTATAAAATGGACTTGGCTTGCTTAGGCTACCAGGCAGCGGACAAGAATTGTTCCTTTCTTAAGTTATGGTTTGTTATCCCCATTTAACCCTAAAAAAATCATTTTCATTGCAGCTTGGGATGTTAGGTCATTACTTAGAATTAACCCTCTTCTGTTCTAGATACAAGATGGTAAGCCTGTTAAAGAGTGGGAGAATGCATGATTAAACGATTAGTACAATCCCCCACATAAAAGAAACAGCTCCACACATAGTGGGCTAACATTACCGTCAGAAATGACAACATCCAACAAGGTCAGAAGTATAAAGCACATAGTACAGTCTCCCTGCCTGTCACAGTGACTCAGCCAGCAGGCCTGTGCTTTCTTGTAATCTTTAACCAACGTTAACATTACAATTTACTTCTTCCCACACTCAGAGTTCTGACACTTTCAACCGAGGAAGAAAATAGAAACAAACAACATGCAGAACTGTAATTCTTGTCTTCCCGCCAGGTTACAGTATTACAAGCACAAGAAGAAAAGGCTCTGCGCCACAGACTGGCAGCCAGCCATATTTACAGTAAGCTATTGGCTGGATTGGCCAACAGGAAGGACAAAGGAATCGGTGTAGCTATTACTGCTCTCTCCCACATCTCAGCCGTTCTGCTGGGCTGAAAAGTTATCCTCGCTGCCCTTTGGCTGCCGTGAGGGCCTAAAATTACATTGCAATGCGTAACTAGCTCAAATGACAGCTAAGAGATTAAGTAGTAAAGTAGAATCAGAAAAAAACGCCCTCATCAACAACCAGCATCAACCAATGTGAGAAAAAGAAATGGCATACGAGTATATACACATACAAACATACATACACACATTTTACACTCTTTTTTTGACATTATGCCTTTAGTACACGTCTTTTGCTGTTAGTTGTTCATGGTGTACAGATGTTCAGGAAACGGCTCTGTTCCCACATACTGAAAGCAGCAAGATGCTTGGTAGTCATGCACTTGGAATAAATCACTTTAGCAGACCTAGCTTTCACAAAGTTATCTGTGAGAAGAGCCTCAGTCTACTAAGTTCCAGTTTACACTGTGCCTGATTCTGTGCTGTACATTGCATTTAAACGCAATGCACAACGGATAGTGCTGAACGGACTCATAGTCATTTCCATCGTTGTGCTACCACACACATCTTTCGCTTACAGCGGATGCATTGCCATTCAATTAAATGAATGGCATCTATGCTGCAAAGGACATGCTGCTGTGTATTGCTGTATAGATCCAAATGTAACACCATACAAGGTTGTAGGTAGAATAGTGACATTTTATTTATTTTATCAAACGATGCTTTTGCAGTCATTATTTCCTATGCAATCCAGCTAGTGGCTGAATAGTGTAATGGTGAAGGGCTCTGCCTCTGACATAGATGACCTGGGTTTAAATCTTGGCTGCACCTATTCAGTAAGGAGTTCTTAGGTGAGACTCCCTAACACTGCTACTGCCTACTGAGTGCGCTCTAGTGGCTGCCTTGCAAGCGTTTTGAGTCCAACAGGAGGAATGCAATATACAAATACTGTAATTAATATTGTCAAGTGACCAGAAGGAAGTTTTATAGCAGATTTGGTGCATTTTGTGTGAGAGGAATGACCGACACTGCAGCAGGAGGCAAATGACTAACCATCACAGTGCTCTTCAGGCTGCAAGGATGCAGCATGTGGAATCTCTAAACTACGCCAACAAGTGAGCAACTGAGGAACGCATTTTTCCTCTACAAAACTGCCTCCATTATGCTCTGTGCCTCCTTCCTGCCCCAAAGTAACACCCTCAAGGCTAGCAACGTGTCTGTACAAAACTCAGCCCTGAATTGTCACCTGAAGCATTGAGTCCCGACCCATGCAGGAGACAGACCTCGTCTGTGTTAATTATAGTTTATGGCAAATTCATGTGATCATTTTTGCTGAGGTCAATGATCAATATTAAGCTAATAAAGTCAGACTCCAGGCACACATGTTTTCCTAGATCTAGGTTGACACTCAGTTGCAGACCTTGTTTTTGTCTGTTTAGAAGTACTTTGATTAGCTAATGTCATTAAAGAGAACCCGAGGTGGGAATTACTTTTACTATTGGGGCACAGAGGCTGGTTGTGCGCACTAAGACCAGCCTCTGTTGCCCCATCGTGTGCCTCCATGTCCCCCCTGCTCGCCGCTATACCCCCCGCATTGCTGGCTGTGTCGCCAGCTCAATGTTTACCTTGCGCTGTCAGTCAGCGCCGCTCCCCCGCCTCCTCCGCATCGGCGCCACCCGCCGCGTCACTTCCCTCCTATCAGCGGGAGGGAAGGGACACGGGCGGGTGCGCCGATGCGGAGGAGGCAGGGGAGCAGCGCTGACTGACAGTGCAAGGTAAACATTGAGCTGGCGACACGCTGCGTGTCGCCAGCAATGCGGGGGGTATAGCGGCGAGCAGGGGGGACATGGAGGTACACGATGGGGCAACAGAGGCTGGTCTTAGTGCGCACAACCAGCCTCTGTGCCCCAATAGTAAAAGTAATTCCCACCTCGGGTTCTCTTTAAGTTACTTTTAATGTCATTGCCATTGGCTGACATGTTCTCAGATTCAGTCCGTGTACCCCTTGCAAATTGAACAATGGGCAGCAGCAGACACAACCAAAGAGCCACAAAACTGCCTTCCTGTAATAATCTGTCTGGTCATGTGATCAAAATCTCAAAACCAGCTATTCAGCCTCAGAAGCCTCATTTCACACACACAAAATAGGTTATCATTGTAAATCTGTGGCTGGAGATTGACTTTCAGGGAGAGTTCTCAGAGCAGGAAGATGGACATCCTGACACCTTACATTGTAACTGCCAGCAGTCCTGGCTCGTGAACTTGTCTGTGCTTAAGGCTAAATACCTGTCATTAAACTCAAGACTCATAAAGCCCT
This sequence comes from Hyperolius riggenbachi, assembly GCF_040937935.1. Taxonomy (NCBI): domain Eukaryota; kingdom Metazoa; phylum Chordata; class Amphibia; order Anura; family Hyperoliidae; genus Hyperolius; species Hyperolius riggenbachi. The sequence goes on along the minus strand of NC_090646.1, from coordinate 187,886,420 downwards.
TCCAATCATGAATATTCCGATAACGAAACAATGGCATAGGTCAAGCACAAAAGTCAATAAAGAGAGGGAGACTGACTCTTGTTCCTCATAAATTCTCAGAATTGGTTAAATATTCATCCAGACAGTTTACTGTCATGGGCCAGATCAGGGTGCTGTGATATTACATATCTCAGCTGATAAATATTGTGTTACCTAAGAGCCCACAATTCTCCAAGATGAATTCCTCTGTCTTTCTACAACAGCTGGATGTTGAGGACCAGGGGAATAACCTCCTGCCAGCAACAACATGGTAAAGGAAAACAATAAAATGCAGCAAAATGCACGCTCACTAAACCTACTTGTTGAGGGAATAAACAGGTGTTTGAATAAACTACATTCAAACTCAAACTCCCAGTTCAGTTGTGTGTATAATGAAGAAATAGAAACATTACACTTCTAATTAACATTTACAGCATGGTACAGCAATGCAAAATATGAGCGGTAATTTGGTTTTGTGAAGGACATAAAGCAGATGACACATCAGTCGAGTGAAAACTGGTCAGACAGATGCAGCATTGCAATTATACAAAGATTTATGCATTTCTATGGTGACCATTGTGTAGTCTTGCTCTGTTAATTATGCGGCTCTTCCAATTCTGTGCCTGGGTCCTTATAAGCGGCTCATATGAACGGTGCTTGCGCTAACTGTACACTCCATTTTTCTAGATAGAGTAAACTATTGCATGCAGTTACCATGGAAATGAAAGAACATCTACGTGGCTCTTGTTCACTGTGTGGTTACAACTGGTAGCCTTGCAGCTTATGTACTGCTTTGTATGTTCACTTAAACCAGTTTATAAAGTATGCTGCCATAAAAATAAATTGGGAGTATTATTAACCTAAAAGAAAAACATTCTATGAGCTGCACTGAATTTTTTTACATGCAGCACTGAACTTAAGGCATAGAAGCAAGTATAACCAACATTACATTTACCTACTCCTAATGCATATGAAATGTCACACACAAAAAACAAAACATAATAGTAGACAAAATTATCAAAATAAGAAATACTGCAAAATAATCAAAATAGGAAATACTGCAAAGAACAAGGAGAGTGTGGGTTCTTCTGCCGGCGAGGCGTTATGATGACTGCCAACATAGACTCTGGGGCAAAGAAGCTTTATGGGTCCTCTGTCCACGTTCTGGATTATTCAAAAAATAGTTTTAATGTACTTGGACAATATCACAGCACTTTCTATTGAAATAGCCTTCTTAGTAAAATCTGGGATATAGAAAATACTAACACAGCTTACTCTGCCTTATAATGGTACCTTCTACATATATACTCATGCCAGTAATACAGCAACATTCTACAATGTGTCATAAAAACGTGGCATAAATTCAGGACATAAAATCTAAAAATGTTGAAGCTTTACATTGCCGGTCATTACTATCTGAATAAGGTTGGGCTCTGGGGTGCGTACCTAGTGGTACGCTGCTGGTGAGCTGGGCGCAGGGTAAGACGAAAGACTGTTGCCACTTGAATTCCTGGCAGCGTTAAGGACTATGCCCCCTTCAAGGTGTAGGAACTTGGAGGGAGATGTAAATTGGGACCACCAGAACCCCAAATTACCCTTACCTGCCCCGCGCATAAAAGCATTACTGCTATAGTGGCGCCTAGTTTCCGTGCTAGCACCAAAACCACCTGCTTCACCTGGGGACACTGTATCTCTCATCAGGAAGTGTTCCACGTTGCCATGCCTCCTGAAGTAAAACTGGCCTTAGTGCCCATGGCTCTGTAGCTACACCACTGTTTGGAGGCACTCGATGGGTGGTGCTGTGCACACCTGATTCCAACTTCTATTAATAAATAAGGATTAAATGACAATGATATGGATTAGAAACTAAAGCCTGATGCAGTAATATAAGTGGAAACTTTTCCTGATGCGTGTGTGTGTGTTTTAACTGCCACAGACAGCTTTTATCACCCAATTAGCTGCTAGGCTTGAAGTGTCCGAACCTTCATAGTGCCGGTTTTTGGATCAGAAATATATAATTTTCTTTCAATGTGAAAGCAAAAATAATATCACCTAATACAGTTACCTCAACTAACACCACTGTATTTGCTGACACCAGTGAGGATGAGATAACCACTAGGCAAGTTAAAGCCAGACATAAGATTAATTACATGTAAAATGCACAATAGGCCCTGTAGTTGAATAAAGGCCTGCATGTCAGTAGTGGTAATACATCATTGTCCACTACAGAATTGAATACAAAAATAAAAGTAAATAAAGGCAGCAGCCTACCTACCTACCATGCTATAACACTATAGCAGTAATAGCAGTAATAATGCTTACATTTTTGTTAAATAATTCCTGTTGGACAATCAGATATTAGCCACTGTATGTCAATGTGTTGTATTAACACATGTCCCTCCACATATTGTGCTTCGAGCAAATGAATGGACTGAAAAGATTCATCAGTTCTTTGGACAAAAAACTTTAACGCCTCTGATCAGCCTCCACTTTAAATATCCTGCCCACCCCCTCACAGTAGTCCTGTAACAAAATCAAGATGTACAAATAGATCATCGTTACCATACACAGTCACATGACTGCCATTTCCACTTTGTTTTCCTACAAAGACTGACATCACCCGGGAGCCTGTCATTCCCACTCAGCAGTCATAATTCCCCAACTAACTCCAATGAGAGAAGTTGACTGACAGATTGCAGACCAAACCCCCCCTCTTTCTCAGCAGACTCCACATATTAGTAGGAAAGTTGGTGAGCATAAGCTTGGCCATACCTCTCCTCACATTACTCCTCCACTATACCCCCAGGAGAAGAAGAACAATATGGCAGTAGAGGTCACATCGCTGTGCTGCAAATCACAGTGAAAGTTTTCAGACGTTCGTGATTACTATGTGAGTGAGGAGGGAGATTTAAAATGAACATAGCTTGAGTTTAAACCATACCACTTTTAAAGGTAAAGCTTAAAAAAACAACTTGTAATTACAGGCATCCTACTGTAAACTAGGCTTATTTTATATTTTTTATCTGCTTTAGCTCAACATATTATTTTTGAGGTCCAAGGGAACGCTCAGCTACCTGTCTGTACAATTAGGTAGATATAAAGAAAATATAAAACTTCTTAAATGTATTTTTCCTTCCTATTATTATCCTATTTTATTTTTTTGTATATATGGATATTTGGCTAGTGTGGTCCATTGTCACTTGCTACACCTCAGTGTGTTGACTTTAGCTGGGGACCCGTGCTCTGGGCACAATCAGACCACCCCAGTATTTTCCTAGCAAAGTATCATCACAAAAAAGCAGGCTGTGATGGGATTAGGGATGTCTCAATAATCTGATGAGCACTAGAGACAAAGATTTATACCTCCAGCTGCTAATTAAACCGCTTAGAGCTTCTCCATAAATAGATAGGCTTAACGTTGGAAAAAAAATGTTTACGTTTCCAAGTAAAATAAGATTCACTAGACCAGAACTCATTACATGATCACTTTGGAAATGAGGAAAAGAACAGAACTGTATTCAAAACATGTAAAGAAAATGAAGGAATAAAAAATGTGGCTATATATCTAGGAACAAATAGATTTTAGCCGAACACTGAATGTAGGGAAATACCTACATTTCATTTAATGACAATTAAGACTTATTATCCAATTAGGTTTGAATCATAAGTCAGCAAGTAAAGCCCTCTTAAAGAGAACCCGAGGTGTGTTTAAAGAATGTTATCTACATACAGAGGCTGGATCTGCCTATACAGCCCAGCCTCTGTTGCTATCCCAAACCCCACTATGGTCCCCCTGCAGTCTGCAATCCCTCATAAATCACAGTCCTGCTGTGAAGCTGTGTTTACATTTGTAGTGTCAGTCTCAGCAGCTCCCCCGCCTCCTGCATAGCTCCGGTCCCTGCCCCGTCCCTTCCCTCCAATCAGCAGGGAGGGAAGGGATGCAGGCGGGGACTGGAGTTCTGCAGGAGGCGGGGAGAGCAGCAGACTGACACTATAGAGATAAACACAGCCAGCTCTGACAAGCTGTTTGTCAGCAGCGTGGCTGTGATTTATGAGGGATTGCAGAGTGCAGGGGGACCTTAGGGGGGTTTGGGATAGCAACAGAGGCTGGGCTGTATAGGCAGATCCAGCCTCTGTATGCAGATAATATTCTTCAAACCCACCTCGAGTTCTCTTTAACTATCAAGTCAGCAAATGGCAGGTGTGAGGATCAGTGAGTGTAGCTTGTTCATAGTATCTGCAATGTATAATCAGTTTTATTCACTGAAAAGAAACATTTGTACCTATATTTGTTACAGATGCTTCTTTTCAATGAATGAATGAACTAATTATCTTATCTGCATGAAAAGGCTATTATACCTTGCTCTGACAAGACAAATAGACAAAAAGTTCAATGACATTTACCCATTCTGCAGATGGAAGCCATAGGATTATGCAGCAATTCTTTTATACTGAATAAGAGTCGTTACTGTGTTGTTATTTCTAAGGTTTTTTTTTTACTTTTTAATCTACAATGTATCATGCTCAGGTAAAGGATCTCAAGTACCTATTAATCCTAAAAATGACTAGCTATTTTATAATTGTATTAATTAACCCTTTACAGGTTTCTGATGATTTTCTGGAGAAATTTATGGAGGTCATCAATATCAAATTGGGGGAGGGGAGAAGTCAAGTATCCCACAAGCAGAGGTGAGTATCTGTTATTTTTTTGTTGTTGTTGTTTTAAGTTTCAGGTTTACTTTAAAGGATACCCAAACTAAAATGTGACATAATGAGATAGACATGTGTATGTACAGTACCTAGCACACAAATAACTATGCTATGTTCCTTTTTTTATTTCTCTGCCTGAAAGAGTTAAATATAAGGTATGCAAGTAGCTGACTCAGTCCTGACTCAGACAGGAAGTGACTACAGCGTGACCCTCACTGCTATGAATACACGGATCGACTCCCGCCGCGTCCCCGCTCGTCCGCGCGGATCGATTACCGCTCGTCCCCACCGGCGCTCCTTATCAGCTGCTCGATTCCCTGTCATTGTCCGCCGGCGGGGATCGAGCGGGCGAGGGTCGAGCAGCGTGATCGGACCAGCTGCTCGATACACGGTACAGAAACGTACCGTGTATCCCCAGCATTAGGGATAATTCACAGTGTATCAATTCTGCATGTCAACTCACTGCCCATACAATCTATGGGTCTGTTCACATCTATGTGTTTTAACGGATCTCGCTATTCTAATTCGCTGCCTGTTGTCTCTGCATCAATCCCTATGTCCAGTCTCCATTGCAGTTCACACACATTTTAACACATGCGCTATGCAACGCACCACTGTGAATTCAACCTTAGGCAGGAGGGAATGAATACATAGTATACAAATAGAAAGTGAAGAGGACCTTTAGAACTGAGTTGCTTATTATAAATAATGCATCAGTTTTTGTTTTTTTAAATGCAGTTTTATCATATGAGTCTCCATGTTGTGTTAAAAGGTACTGTAACCTAAACATTTGCGAGTGCCTGCAAAAGATAAAGCAATCTCATCTGTTCTGAAAATATAAAAGGTTTTCCATCTCGTGTTACAAATTAGCCATGCATAAGGGTAGCAGCATCTATGTGGCTATAACCATTGATCTTAATTGCAACTAATAATAATATTTAATTTGCTAAAATAATTATGATCAAGGAGTAAATATTATACACTACCGAAAAACAATACAGAACCATATTTCCCTGTCTGACATCTGTGGACTGATATTCATTATTCAAGATCTGAGTACAAGTGTTTCAACAATCTGTTAAATACGGTTTCCTCAAGCTACCTAATATTCACTGCCTAAAAGTACACTTAGAGCTGATTGTTCAGTACTTAAACAGGAGTTGCAACTAACTGCTATAATTTTATCCAAGTAGAAATATAATGTTCGGATTGAACTTATACTACTCATTGTAATGATTTTTGATATTGTGAAATGTTTGTGACTTACGGGATAGAAATGGTCGTCTTTAACCAAGTTAAAACATTTTCATGTGAAAATAAAAATGGCTTGTGATCTTCAGGTCACTGAAAGGTGCATTTCAATATTAGTTCAAACAAGCCCATTCCCTACGGCGGAGGGCAAGTCTATCAAAATGAGTCAAAGGATTGAAAACCAGTTCTGACCACTACAGTAGCTAGTGCTGTTGATTCAGGTAAAGCAAGTTATCCGTTTTGACTTAATAATTGCACATTCCTAGGATATTTCCAAACTATAAAGGCTCTTGTCCTTTAAAGTGCTACTGTATCTATTCTAAAGAGAATGTTAAACTTTCTCATTACTCATTTTACTGATATTAGATTACATTATTACTAACTTATTTACATTATTACTAACTTTATTACCTTTCAAGCAATACCAGTTGCCTGGCTATCTTGCTGATCCTGTGCCTATAATACTTTTAGTCATAAACCCTGAATAAGCATGCAACAGATCAGGTGTTTCTGACATTATTGTCAGTTCTAACAAGATTAGCTGTATGCCTGTTTCTAGTGTTATTCAGTCACGACTGCAGCCAAACAGAACAACAGGGCTGCCAGGCAACTGGTATTAAAGTGTAGAGAAACCGAGAGCCCAATATAGTGTAGTATGTTAAGCATAAATGAAGTAAAGGTTATTGTGAGAAAATGATACTCACAAACGTGGGTTACCACAAAGGCAACCACTGTATAGGCAGTTGAGGAGATTCTCTGTAGTTGCTCTCTGTAGTCGCTCTCTGTAGTTGCGAAAGGGGGTAGATCACCCCTCCACCAGGGGTGGACACGGTATAGCAGTAGGAGAACAGAGGCGCCAACAGGATAAAAGCGGATAAAAACTTTAAAATTTGCTGGGAGGAAGTGGTGGGCTTACCTCCATAAAGCAGAAACGAAAGACTGTCTGTATAATAGTAATCACATTTATTAAATAGTACCCCAAAAAAGTGCAAAGAGTTTCGCAGGCCCAGCCCGCTTCATCAGGCAATAAACGTGGGGACAAAACAGAATTTCGGCAATAGCAGGTGTAGCGCCTCTCCTACTGCTAGGCAACTGGCATTGTTTAAAAGGAAATAAATATGGCAGCCTCCTTATTTTTCTTACTTCAGTTGTCCTTTAGCTAGCTACACCATGTGCTTGAAAGGTACCTGAACTGAGACGATGAGGTCAACATAAGTAAATACAGTACTAGTTCTACTAAGCAATTGTCTGAAGTCCCTTTCTGTTTTCATGCATAGCAAGCATTAAAGACTAAATTAAAACATCATGTATTACAAAAAAAAAAAAAAAAAACTAGTGCTGTTATCTATTCAAATAAGGCAGGCAAACAGAAATTCAAATTCAGGCAGATATTGGCCTCGATTCATAAAAATGTGTTCGGTGAAGTAAATCAGTGCGGGGAAACTCCGCTCTCTGTATTTCTGACTACTGGGTGGGCATTCATAAAATATTGCTAGTTGCGATAGCAGAGCGGAGATTTCCCGCTGTAGGGCAGGCGGTAGGCTGTCGGGAGCCTTGCGGAAACACAGGAACTGGCTGAGTTCCTCAGTTCACTGCTCTCTCTGCTGCTGCTTGGGAGGTCTGTCCCATTCACTGCACTGTATTCCGCACGCTTCTCGCCACATCCGAGGTAGCGGTAATCCCTGTCTGCATACCGCTTCCTCTAATCTTTATGAATTGACATTTTGTTACTTTTGTTAAGATAATCACCGCACAAGGCGGTGATTTATCGTTCTTCTCAGGAATGTCGGCTTTTCATGCGGAAAAAGCCTTTATGAATACAAATTTTGCTATGTGGTCGGTAAAGTGAGCTGTTTTCAGCATTTCCGCATGCTGGAATGCTTTATGAATCGAGGCCATTGTGAAAAGTATATGAGCAGAAACACTTTTATCTGGCTGAGGAAACAATGCTGCTAAGGTTTTAGCGCTGAAAAGTTGAAAGGATCATTACATACCCTCTATATATACACATGAGCACTTAAAACTTCTTTTTAAATACCTGTTAACATTCAACAAGAATAAAAAAAAAAGAAGCAATGTCACATTTAATACATGCAAAAAATGTTAATATTTCTTGTTTAAATATTTTTTTTTAAGATTTTAAGTGGATCTGACTTTCTTCACTTGATTCTTGTTATCCTATACAAAGATTTTCACCAGCTCACATAGATTGCATTATTCTGGCTATATCTTATGTGCTCATCCATGGATATTTTAAACATATATGTTTATGTTCATATACAAGTAATAGTTTATCCTCAAAAAAATGAGTATGCCACCGTAAGTCTCTAGAATACTTGCAACAAATACCTACCTTAGGCTGCATACCCACACTGAACTCAGCCACGGCGGACAATAATCCAACACAATTAGAAGGAGGCACTCCAAAGGCGTATAAACAGTTGTTTATTCCACAGGTGACTAACACAACATGTTTCGGGGTTTCCCCCTTTCTCAAGTGTACAATCACCCTCCACAGTACAACAACTTATGAAGCATAGTGCACCACACCCACAACGGAAACCCCACCCTTTTGGTCAGCTGACCAGTGAGGCAAATACATTAACCCCTCAGGGACACATTTTATTGGGCACTACACACCAAGGTGTCTACCCAATAACAGTAACACACCTAAGAAACATAAGCGTAAGCAACATTTAGCATTCAAATTATATGAAATGCAGAAGCAGATACACAGCCAGTTAATTACTCAATTCAGTGACTCACTGCCCCAGGGATACAAGGTTCCCTCTCTCCACACCACCCACCATTCGATGACATGGCATCAGTACCTAGGGGAGAAAACAGAGCAGAAGCTCTATCCGAGGATTCAATGCCACCAAACCTAGCACTCACACCCCAGTGGGCAAACATTTTCATGCCCTGGGACATGGGGTGTCGCAGTTGAGGTGGGTGGTATTGGATCATGTTCCACCACTCAGCAGAGGGGGAGATAGGGACAGAGTTTTACTTCAGAGAGAAGCTAGATGGATGAGGAAATTGGATTCCATCGCCCCGAGAGGGTTAAATGACATGTTTAGCTTAAAATGCTTTAAAATGCTTTTTATGAATTGTCACTAATATATGGCTTTTTGCTCTGTTTTCTCCCCTAGGTACTGATGCCATGTCATCGAATGGTGGGTGGTGTGGAGAGAGGGAACCTTGTATCCCTGGGGCAGTGAGTCACTGAATTGAGTAATTAACTGGCTGTGTATCTGCTTCTGCATTTCATATAATTTGAATGCTAAATGTTGCTTACGCTTATGTTTCTTAGGTGTGTTACTGTTATTGGGTAGACACCTTGGTGTGTAGTGCCCAATAAAATGTGTCCCTGAGGGGTTAATGTATTTGCCTCACTGGTCAGCTGACCAAAAGGGTGGGGTTTCCGTTGTGGGTGTGGTGCACTATGCTTCATAAGTTGTTGTACTGTGGAGGGTGATTGTACACTTGAGAAAGGGGGAAACCCCGAAACATGTTGTGTTAGTCACCTGTGGAATAAACAACTGTTTATACGCCTTTGGAGTGCCTCCTTCTAATTGTGTTGGATTGACTGTATAGTGGAGGTGGTGACCCACTGAAGGATTGAGCACCGGCGGGCCAGGCTGTCAGTCCTGGATGAGTGACTGCTTTAGCATCTGCTTGTCTACGGCGGACAATAATGACCGCCATGGCTGAGTATTTGCCAGTCAGACCAGGGTGTGTAGAGTGGCAGCACGCTGATTGTTAATGATCCGGCATGTGGGATCTTTAGCGATGTCGAACAAGTGAGGATTGCATGCTCGCATTATTGTTGCCATACCCCCACCTGATGGAAGCCGATACAACACACCCACTCATTGTTCCTCCACCCCTCACCCGCATAGCAAGAGACATATTAGTCAGAAGCTAATGATACATCAGTGCTCGCATGTGGCATTGAAGGTTCCTAAGGGTTAATTGATATTGGGGTTTTTTTTTTATTCCTTCAAGGTTAAATGGAGATAGTGATATACCCTGAAGACCACTAATTCATAAAAGGAAATCTGTTCATAAGAAGTGTAGGGGAAATTCCAGTCTACGCCCTGCAGCGTATCAGTTAGCTTTTTGTAAGAGATCCTTTTATAGGATGCCATGTAAGGAAGGCACAGAGGTTGTGTTTTTTAAATAATGTACAGTGAACCTTGCCAACACATTAAGATAAATATATAATATTACACTGATGTGAAGGTTTAACCTGTTATGAAATCAGGCTGGTATGAAAAGCCGCAAGAATAAAAAAATAATAGTAATGCTTAAAGAAACACAGTTTAACTCAAAGGCTATGCTGGAATTCTGTAAAAACTTTATGGGATGCTTTAAGCAGATGGATCTGTTTAGAGCTGGACTGTAATGCTATACTAGTTTATGAGCAGCTCTGGCACTTCGGGATCTCTAAACCAACATCAAGTGTATTCTATTATATAGGAGTGGTTTTGGTACAAAAAGATGGTGGATGGCTGAAAAACAAAACAGAATAATTGAGAATGATGAACATCAGAATACCAGCATGGTCAAATATAAACAACAGACCATCAAAATATACTTGGCTCTCACAAGAGACACTTTAGAAAGTATCCTTATATTTCCATGCAATTACAAAGAAAGCCACTATTTGCTATCCTGGTTCAAGATGAACTTCACATCAAAACTCCTTCCATACTTTCTCTAAGTACAATGTCAATTCTAAAAGTAGCCAAACTGTCCATGATGTAACCAATGATGTGGCCTGCAAACACCAAAATACATTGGGGGCAGCCATACTGTTTTTGCTATGGTTTAGACTAGTATATTTTGCTTGGCAATACATACCATGCAAGAGGCTATGCTTTTGACCCTGCATTCACAGTTTGCAAGATAAGAATGACTTCACTCTCCTACAATTCTCCAGTGAGGCAGACCCCTCAAAAATTGTAGCCTATGCAAATACACGTAGTAAAAGGTTGGATGAAGCATTTACCAATGAAACATACTATTTTTTCACGAAGCAATATTGGTTTTACATTTTGTAAAATGGAAGCCATTTAAAAAATGAAACTATCCTGCCACCTCCTCTTTTATTTATAGACTCACATGTTTCCCCACCACATGGCCCAATGAGTATGACTCTTGTTTTATTTTAATAGCAACTGTAAAGTGCAGCCAGAGCTGAATGTAAACAAAGTCCAGGCCTTTTCAAACCAGTGCGGCCTAAAAGCCTGTGGGTGCAACTGAGGTAGGGGATGACACTAGGATTCTAGGAGAGGCATTAAGGCAAATAGGGTATTTTGGTTAACTGTTCTTTGTAACTCAGTAATCCTTTAAAACATGAAGTGAATTAAGGTTTAGCTACCCAAGTTGAGGGAAGGCTCTGGATAGCATAGAGCCTTTTCTGTTTCTTTGACTGGCCATCACTCCAGCACCATCCACTGAAAAACTCTTTGGAACTCCTCAGACAAGTTAAAAGTCACGCACGTGCAGTACGGATTTGCTCATCCTCGTAAATACAGGGTGTAAGCAGTTCCAAAGATTGCCCAAAGAGTTCCAAAGAGCTATTCAACAGAGCAGGAGGAGCTTTTGAATTATCCTTGTCCCAAAGAACATTGTCAAAGTGTTAAAAAAAACTCTTCTTATTGGGGATACAGGCAGCAATAAAAATATAGCTACCATTCCCCATTTTATCCAAAACTGCAATAAAAAGTTTTGACTACAGTTGCATGTTAATGCTATAATGAAATGGAAAAAAAATGCTTTTTCATAAGTTCCTATATTCAGGTCAAGTTAAGTATCAGAAGCTCCTGAGTATATGGAAATTTCTAGAGTAATGTAGCAGGAAAACAGGAATTGTAAACATTAAAAGAAAATAAATCTCTTTGTGCATGATGATGGGGACTTCATTTTTGGCACCTAGGTTTCACCTACAGATAAAACCTCGTAAACAATGGCTCACTTCTTAAATACTTTCATACAAATAATTTTTAGTCATTACTCCCACTCAATTTTCTATTAACAAACTTGAAGTTATTTTTAAGTGTAAAATAGTTTTCATCATCAACATTATTACTTGTATCTCTGTAGATCATGTTTTTTCACTGTATTTTTTTTTTTTTACTAAACTTTACTGCAGATATGACTTTGTTTTATCTTTTTTTTTTCTGGTGACCTCAATTGACATATATCTTTTTACAACCTTACTAGGCAGCTATAAGATGAAGGCTTTGTATTTTAACTTAGAATTTGAGCTTCAACATATACTGAGCCCACACTGTTAAAGAGTTTCTATTATCACCCTACTGTCCTGGTGAAAAATATGTGAAGGAGTGAGACTTCTCAGCATATTATAAACATCCTATAGTCAAATATATCCAATGCTAAGAAAGTACATACAATTTTTGGAGTTCTGCCAGAGCCGAGAGTGTTCCTTATGGTACAGAGAGATGTAACATAAGGTCACTGGTTAGACTATAAAATACCATTTTTCAGTAGTGTATATATATCTGGAAAATGGACTATCTCTGTTTCCTTTCCAAGTCAGAAAGACACATAAAAGCCATTATGTGCCAAGCTGGTGACACTCTGGACAGTTTAATTAACAAAAAATGTTCAGATGCTGTACCAGACACATACTGAACATTTAGGTTGCCACTTGTACACTGCCCTGCATTGTGCTGGACCAGATAGCAGACACAAAATGGGCAGGTCTAAGACTGCAATGATCTTTTTAAGGGTTAGTTCACATTTACCCATTCCGTTTTTGGCCACTGTGTTCTGCAGCAAAATTGTGGCAATGCAGGCAGCGGATGCAGTTGGCATTTATTTTATGAATGGCGCACCTACATTCTAGTGAACACCACTTTGCCCATGTCTATTCTGAACCAGCCCTTACTACTCAGTCGCAATACTGATAATGAACAAAGCCCTTTGGTTTTGTTTGTTGAATGACAACATGCAAAATAGGGATTCTAACTAAAATATGGAGTTCAGAGGGATCACCTTCCCTGCATTGTTTTTATAAATGGACCTCCAACAACTCTAACGGTGCATGTCTTCAAGACTCTTCATGAAATTACAGGAGATGTAATTAGTTCATTTTTAAATGTATGTAAGCCTGCCAAAAGGCCGTAGTAATGTTTGAGTCCTTTAGAAGTAGTTCAGAATAAAGTAGCACCAGTCACTTTGATGTTTTTTTAAATGCTTTTCTTGAAGGTATAACAGGTAAAGAGCCTGGTGTATTCTCCAAAGGAAGTCAAAGAGCAATACATTGGCAGTGGTACATGGTAGCAAATATTATGCTGGAAAATGTCGTTACATCTGTCTCTTCTGATATACATGTATTATCTACCAATGACGATGTAGATGCATGAGCCTGAGACTGAACTGCAGATAAACAAGAATCTCTGCCACGACTCATGGGGAAATACCAATAATACTACACACTGCCAAACATTCATTTGTGGTAAAGTGAAGCGCCTGTAGGCACTTTAGTTTCACACTGCAACTGAATTACAGACATGACTTGTAATATGCTGAAGAACATTGTTACTGGCATTTCCCATAGCAAAAAACTTTTTTTCTTACCCTTCATTGCATGACCAATACTACTTTTGAGCCACTAAACCTGGGTATGAGCAATACTTTGATGGAAGATATGTAGCAATAAGGCTTTTATACATAAAATTTTGGTGGAAAATCTATAAATGAACAGACTCTCTTTTTTAAATATCCAGCACCATCCCACCCCATCATCATCTCAATTTGCAAATACCTGTGTAATAACCCTTTCCAACAATTATATCCTTCAAAGATGGGGGGGGGGGACCTTAAAGAGAATCTGTACTGTGAAATGTAACGATCGGTGTCAGCACACAGAGAGAATCTGATTATTGGTGATCTGCAGTATCACCAAGAATACAGATATACACCTGATTATTGATGATCTGCAGAATCACCAATAATACAAGTATAACTAACCTCTGGACACCTGATGAAGTGTAAGTGTTTGGTGCAACAGTATATGAGCCTGGATCACCTGAGGAGCAGGTGACCCCAACCGTATAATGAGTATCTCCTAGTTAGGGTTGGAGATAACCAGAGAGCCAGTGATTCCCTGAACTGCTGGGAGTCAGACTCTACTGCAGTCAAAGGACTCCTATGGGATAGAGTCCCTAACTGGATTGCAGAGAGGTCCCTCTGAGGGACAGGGAGTCCCTGCAACTACTGGACACCCCACCGTGGGGGTGTCACAGGTAGAAGGGTCGGCCAGGCCGGGTCGGCAACACACGAGCAGATAAGGTACAGAGACAGAAGGCTGATTCGGTAACCAGGGACAGGCAGGGTTGGCAACAGGTAATCAGATATGCGAAGGTACCGAATCAGAGAGCAGGAGAAGGGTCAAGAGAGCAATAGGTCATAACAGATATCAAGCAGAGGCCTAGTCTAGAGTGTGAGGTCCGTGGTCTCAACACTCAGGAACTGGTCTAAAGAATAACACAGCAATGACACAGTATCCCTAATCTTGGGTGTGAGGTCCGTGGTCTCTACACCCTGGAACTGGTCTAAAGAATAACACAGCAATGACACAGTATCCCTAATCTTGGGTGTGAGGTCCGTGGTCTCTACACCCTGGAACTGGTCTAAAGAATAACACAGTAATAACACAGTAATCTGGCTAAGCGTGAATTCCCAGGTCCACCTGGTTCTAACACACTGAGGGATCTGACTATGGTCTGAGTGCTAACACATAAGCATTCGCAACGGAAGACAACCAGCAATTGACAAGCAAGAAGTATATATAGCAGAGCGCTCCTCAGCGCCGCCCAGTCCCATTCAGCCAATCACCTACTGCGCTGGGATCAGTTGATCGTCCTGATCAGTTGATCCCTCTCCTATTGGCATAAAGGGCCTGCCTGTTAGCGCGCGCGCGTAGCTCTCCGTCTGTGTGCACTACTAGGCTCAGACAAACCAGACGCATGCTGCTGCGGAGAAACCGCCGGTCTGAACGCGGAACCAGCCGCCCCGCTGTCAGGTGTCTTCGCAATCCATTACATGAAAATCTTACATAAATAAAAGTACCAGCCTGTTTGTTGACTTCTCCAAGCCCCCTCTGTGACATTTTCGCCGCTCCCCGCTGCTTTCCTGGAGATAAAATCACTGTTTTATTCATTGTTTTTGTAAACAATGAAGATGGCCGCCAAACAGGAAATACATCATCAGAGCAGGTCCCTGTTTGCAGAGGCTCCTCTCAAACATGACTTGACTGCTGGAATGTTTCTCCCACTTGTTGCCTTAGCTGCTTGTCTGGCCTTTGAACTGATCTTTCTGTACTCACAGCTGTTCACAAGGTCACAGACAGGTTGGCTGTGAGCAGAGACCTTGGATGTGACTCATACACACAGCACACACACAGAGCCTGAAGGGGGTGTGGAGGGGGTGTGCAAAACTTCTCTCTATAAGAACAGAGGCAGCACATTCCTCCCTGGCTCGACAAGGCTTGACAAAGAGAAGAAGATTAGATATATTACAGAGACAGTGCAACTAGAAAATGCTGCAGTAATCCAGAGCACATTAGAACAGGTATAGGAACTTATAGGATACAAGAAATAAGGCTGAACATTTTGTTACAGAGTCTCTTTAATTTTATCTAAACTCACAGCTTCCTCTCTTCCTCTAAAAGATTAGGCACATCATCATAACCATTAGGGCAAAAAAAATCTTCATTATAATTTAGAGAAATCCTTAAAAAAAATCCCTGAACATTTACTGGATTAACTTTCAGGGAGGACAGGTTTAAAACATGTAAAACATTTAAAATGCCTTTTCTTGGGCAGGCAGAGCCTTGGGAGTGTGAGTCACACCTACTGATAAGGCACTACTACAGATAATTACACTCTAATGTAGCTTAACCACTTCAGCCTTCAGTCGTTTTTCACCTTATGCATCCGAGCAATTTTCCCCTCCCATTCTTTCGCCAATAACGTTCTCACTACTTATCACAATTAATTGATCTATATCTTGTTTTTTCCACCACCAATTAGGCTTTCTTTGGGTGGTACATTTTGCTAAGAATTATTTTTTTTCTAAATGTATTTTAACAGGGATATTAAGAACCCTTAGGACCCTTAGGAAACTATTTATGTTTGTTTGTTTTTTAATTGTAATTTTTTTTTGTAAAAAATTTTATTTGGGTATTTTTTGGGTGTGGGAGGTAAACAGTTAGTTAACCTAAACCGCATGTAATGTACGCCTTTTATTACCTTCTTATATGGCACATAGACTGAATGTTGTCGCTTCCTATTTTATCTCTCTTCTTCTACTATAAGATATATAGTTGATATTGTCACCTTGATGCAGTTTTTACATATGTGGATCCCCTGGTCCATTATAAGGTTATAGGTGTAGTGATCCTTCTGTTAAAAACTACTAAGTTGATGATTATCGTTTAAATTGCAATTTATGCTTCTCTTTATAGATCTTTAATGTTACACGTATGCATATACGTATGTATGACCATATCCGCACATAGGGAAATAACTACCCTTCTTTTCCCTCAAGTACAGCAACAATAACCCTTGCAGTGCCCACATAATATCACATAAAGTTACACAAAATCGGGCTTCCAACCATTAGAACGTTCTGCCCTCTCCTGACCACTTAGTTCCCTTAGTTAAATCAAATTAACATATGCTGCTGAAACTTTGCATGCCCGGGGCTCTGGGGTGCTCCTCGTTATAGTCGTGTTAACTCCTTCCCTACCAATTAAGGCCATGCAGGCCACAAAAACGGTTTTAGATTTACTAAGACTAATTAAGAATATAAGCATGTTCGCACATAAAGCAGGGTTGGTACCTTGCATATTACTTTTACTATTACTATACCTATCATTCCACACTCCCTCTCCTCTACTTATCTTTCTCTTTGGCCAACTATTCTCTCCCTCAGATGAATCCATCGGGCTCGCTAGGTCCCCTCTCATAAGCATTTTACCGCCTATTAATGATGCTTAAAATATAGACCCTCAACGCGAAGGGACTTAACATTCCTGAAAAACGCAGGGCCCTCCTGAGACACCTACACAGACAAAGAGTCTAAATTGTCTTCCTCCAAGAGACGCATTTTAAAGGAGACTCCCGCCCCCCCCCAAACTGACAGACAAATATTACAAACATGCCTTTTTTAGTAGCTCACCAGATACAAAATCTAAAGGTGTAGACATTCTGATATCTAAAGATGTTGACTTCACTTTCTTACAAGAATATAAAGACACCACGGGCCATCTCCTTTTTATAAAAAGGCACCTATCTCTCCAGAAATCTTACCCTAGGCACTTACTATGCCCCCAACAATGGACAACCAGCTTTTCTGCTCAGGGCCCTCGAAACCCTTGATACATTCGCGGAAGGAAGCTTAATTCTAGGGGGAGACCTGAATATGACGCTTGACCCCTCTATCGATTCCTCCACAGGCAAGAGTTCCCTGTCCAGAAAGGCTCTGTCCACATACAAAAAAGAACTAGTTCAGCACCAACTAATAGACATCTGGAGGGTGCAACACCCAACTGACCGTGATTACACGTTCTACTCTCATACTCACGAATCGTACACCCGGATTGACGACCTCTTCATCTCCCAGAACCTGCTCTCAGAGCAACTTCAATCAGATATAGGACCAATGTTACTCTCTGACCACTCTCCAGTCACTCTGGAGATTGGCATTAGACCCAAACATCATCTTCCCAGACAGTGGAGGATGAACACCTCCCTATTGCAAGAAAATGAGTTTAAACAATCCATATCTACTGCATTGTCCTCCTATTTCCAACTGAACTCCACTGAGGGGACACCTTCCCCCACTGTCTGGGAGGCACACAAATGTGTGATCCGAGGCAAGATGATACAGGAAGCCACTATCAGACATAAACAAAGACAGGCAGAAATCCAAAATAGCATAAATGCCATCGCCCAACTCGAAACTCGACATAAATGCTCACTCTCATCTAGGGATCAGGAAGCACTCAGAGCTGAAAGAGAAAAGCTGTGTAAACTCCTCTTTCATAAAGAAAAACTTATAGCCACTAAATGTAAGAGAGCATTCTACGAATTCGGAAACAAGTGCAGCAGAATGCTGGCAAAAACGCTCAGAGAAAAACAGGCGCTCACCAACGTGGCTTGCATCCTAGACGAGACGGGTTCCAAAGCATTACGCTCTGAAACCATCGCAAAAGTCTTCAGAGACTTTTATGAATCTCTGTATAACCTCCCTACATCTACCCCACGTCCTACCTTAGACAAGAAAGTCAACCACATCAAAACATACATCCAGGATTCGGGACTGCCTTCTTTATCTGAACAAATTATTTCAGACTTAGAACATCCCATTACTGAACTACAAATTAGACAGGCTATAAAAGAATCTGCCTCGGGCAAAGCACCGGGCCCAGATGGCCTCCCTCTAGAATATTATAAAACATTTAAGGACATTCTGATCCCACATTTGCTTATATCACTCAATGCTCTGACTGAAGGAGAGGATGACAACCTTCAACTACCTAGAGACATGCTTGCAGCCCAGGTTGCGGTCATACCAAAACCTGGGAAGGACGCCACCTTGTGCTCAAACTACCGCCCCATCTCCTTACTCAACGCTGACCTCAAACTGTTTGCTAAGGTCCTGGCTAACAGACTGTCCCCTCATATTAACACTATAGTACACCCCGACCAGGCGGGTTTTATTCCCTGTCGGGAGGCAAGAGACAACACCATAAGGACTATCAACCTTATTCAATGGGCACATAAAACACACACACCCCTTCTACTTCTGTCAACAGATGCAGAAAAAGCATTTGACAGAGTAGACTGGAAATTTCTGGAATCCACCTTGCAACATATAGGACTAGGTCCTCACATGCTCAAGTGGGTTATGACCTTATACTCTGCACCCACAGCACAAGTTCGGGTCAACGGTGTTGTCTCTTCCTCCTTTAGCATAGCCAACGGTACTAGGCAGGGCTGCCCGCTTTCTTATTTTTGCTCTATCCCTGGAACCCTTCCTACGCCTGGTTCGCAAAAACTTAGATATCACTGGCCCCAAACGCTCAACATCTGAGCACAAGGTGGCGGCCTATGCAGACGACCTACTGTTTTACTTAACTAATCCCCATATTTCCTTGCCAATATTAGAACTGGAACTAGAAAGATATCGCTTGCTCTCAAACTTTAAGGTAAATCCTGAGAAATGTCAAGCAATGGGGATCTCAATGTCAGCCGAACTTAACACACTCATTAAGCAGAATTTCCCTTACAAATGGCATAACCAGGCTATCACTTATTTGGGAATCCGTATCCCGTCCGTATTAAGCAGCCTATACAGCCTAAATGTCTCTCCTCTGGTTAAAACATTAGAAAGGGATCTTCACAGATGGGACAACACCCATTTTACATGGCTGGGACGAATAAACATTCTTAAAATGAATGTTCTGCCACGCCTCCTATATCTCTACCAAACCATCCCAATCATCCTTTCACCTGAACATTTTAAACAGCTAAGGAAGATGTTTGCCCGTTTCGTCTGGAGATGTAAGCCACCGCGGATCAGACTTGCCGCACTTGTCTTGCCAAAAGCCTTGGGAGGTCTTGCTGTACCTGATTTTAGAAAATACTATCTGGCGGCATCATTGGTTCGGTTGGTGAACTGGCACAGACACGCTGCCCAAAAGAGATGGGTTCTCCTCGAGCAGGATCTTGCAGGCTCGGCCCTGACATCTTATGCATGGGCATCCAAGCAAATCTCTAATGAATATCTATCAATAAACGCCACGCTTACCGCCTTATCAAACATCCGTCACCTACCTGAGGTTTCTCCCTGGCCCACTGGTCCCTGTACTGGACAACCCTATCTTCCTATTGGGATGCTCCTCCCAGGCTTATATTAGCTGGAGAATGGGAGAAATTTTACGCGCCCGAGATTTCATCTCCAATAATGTATGGAAATCAACAAATCAACTACGTGAACAACGTTCATGTCCTTTCTTAGATGAGTGGAGCCACATGCAATTCATACACTTTCTTGAATCCCTGGGTAAGAAGAATCAGCTATCCCGGCCACAATTTGAATCCCTCTGCATGACTTCTGGCACAACCAAAAAAACACATTCTTATATCTACCAACTGTTGGTCTCTGATACTACCTGGTCACAGGAGCTCAAACTGAAATGGGACCAAACACAGTTCACAGAGGAACGGTGGCAAAAGATATTAATCCTTAACCAAACCGCCTCAGTCTCTTCTAGAGTGAAAGAGACCAATTACAAGATCCTTTCCAGGTGGCATCTCACCCCAAACAGATTGCATAAAATATACCCACATGCTAACTCTCATTGCTGGAGATGCAACAAGGCAAACGGCTCCTTACTCCACATTTTCTGGGAGTGAGAAAATATACAACCGATCTGGCAAGAGGTCCAAAAACACATGAAAACTCTTACTGGGGCAGAACCATCCTCAGATCCCTCTTACTATCTTTTCCACAACACACCTAAGCCCTTTAAGAAATTCAAATGCTCTTTATCTAAACACTTAATCCAAGCTGCTAGAATCATTATAGCGAGAAATTGGAAATCAATAGCAACACCCTCGACCCTGGAATGGATCAATGAGGTTAAACATATTTACCAAATGGAATCACTGACACATAGCATCTACAACAGAGACGAGACTTTCTCCAACACATGGATTCACTGGAACATCTTCTTAGAGTCTGATGAATATAAATCCCTATTGCAAACCCCCCCCCCCCCCCCGCCTAAAACCTTATATCAAAAAAGGGTTATTGGGTTAACTCAATATTTTGCCCTTCGGGTTGGGTCTTAACTTCACAAGATGGTACCATCTGAGAGATGGACCAGAGTGAGCCTGACGGAAATTCCTATCTTTGGCCTTCTATCCCCTCCCCTATCTCTCCTCCCTCCTTGGATCCTGTGGAGCCGGGATTCTCAGGGTTCATGATATCTCACTTCTTTTCTCCTTTCCTTTCTCTCTTTTCTTTCCTTTTAATGCCTTTATGTCGCTGTAATCCACTGTATTGCCCGGAACCATGGGTTTACACAGTAAAGATACAATGGACTTGTCGCCACAAGCTTACAATAGTAGTGCATGTCTTATAATGTCTATGTCTTCTCATGTTCATAACTCTATTCTTAGAGAAGGTATTATTTTCCATGATCACCCTGCTGTGTCTTCCTATGGCTTGGAATGTAATAAAAAATGTGATCGTTAAATAAAGAATCTTAAAAAAAAAAAAAAATAATAGGCAACAATCATAGTAATGTAACCTATGCTTCTGTTCTTTTAAAGAGGGACTTTACTCATTATAATGTAATGAATAAAATCGGTTGCTTATTTTTTAAGATATAATAAAAATTATGTCCAATATTAATTTTAATTGTTTAATATTAAACAATATTAAAAACAATATTAAGTTTGCCCATTGTAAAATCTTTGCTTACCCCGATTTGCATTCTGAAATTTATAACATGTGGCAACCCTCTTTAGTGCTGGAAGGTGCATTGTTGCAGAATGTTTTTTCCCTGTGTGTTTCGAAGCCAGGAGAAAGAACACCTGGTCTCCCAGAATGCTCTGGGGCAGAATTCTGGATAATAAAAAGCCTAGGCTAAACAATACTGGGAGGGCAGAGTTACATATCAATTATACACCAATATATATTTATAGGACCTGTTTCTGATGCTGAAACCAGGATAGTTAACTTAAAAGTGGGTACAGTATCCTGACTACTAGTTCCGCTTTAACTCCTGCATACAATGTTTATTCCTGCGTATTTTTATTATGTGCTTTAAAGTAAAAGAAAAGCATTTAATAATTAGTATGAAGTTTAACAAAAATTCTCTAATTAATTTCCCATACACTTCTTTTACCCTATGAACATCAGCAATTGTCAAAAACAGCTCATGTACCTCTACAAAGCAGAGCTTGGGGAAGTTTTTACCCCATTGTGCCTATGTCCATCTTTCTGCCTTGGTATAGCAATGCTCTATTGTGCGCCTTATTGTTGTGGAAAAAAGTTGGCCTGCCAAGAATACTTATCGATGCACATTATTGTAACAGTAAATTGCTGAAGTAAACATTTTGTCTGCAGGTAATGTTCAACTTTTTTTAAAAATATTTCTAGTGAGATGAGAACAGCAATTTACTATTCAGAAAGTAGGTCACTGAAGATGCACACATATTTCTAAAACCGCAAACAAGGAAAATGCAAAACTGATCCTACATTTATCATTCATATTTGTTAATGCAAAGGCAAATGAGGCTAGCAGACACTCATTCATTTAGGTGGCCTAATAATGCAAGAAAAAACAAAAAAAACTTTACTGTTTTGTCTTCCAAATAGAGCATTATTTTCGTTCCAGTTACAGAAGTAAAAGTATAAATAACAACAAATACCGGCAAGGCTGGTTTGATTAAAAGACAAAGGTCAATGGCCTTTAACCCACTGAGACTGTCCTCTTTCCATCAGACTATACAGCAGAATATTTAGAAATGTTTATTATTATCTAACTGGAGGGCAAAAAAATAAAATTCCCTCCCTGTCTTTTTTTTAAAAAGATGATTAATGAACACTATGCAAAGCAGGTGGCTGTGCACTATATCGCAAGGAACGGTACCTGTATTGCTCTCTATTGCTCTACGTTTCAGCACTGATTCCCACTGACGCTGAATGGGACAACGCCGCGTTTGGACATAAAAGTATGAAGCAGTGCACTGCAATAATGTACTGCTGTGCAGCACACACGAGTAAGAACCTAAGACAGTGCACTCTATGCACTTTCTGATGTCATTCATACACTCCCCTATATCAGTGTGAAAATGTGGCCTTATTTGCAGAGATATTCAGTATTTCTTAAAGGAAACCTAAACTGCGAAGGAAATGGATTTATCCTTTTAAAATAATACCAGTTGCCTGACTCTCCTGCTGATCCTGTGTCTATAAATCTTTGAGCCACAGCCCCTGAACAGGCATGCAGATCAGGTGCTCTGACTGAAGTCAGACTGGATTAGCTGTATGCTTGTTTCAGGTGTGTGATTCAGCCACTACTGCAGCCAAAGAGTTCATCAGGATTGCCAAGCAACTGGTATTGTTTAAAAGAAATATCCTTACCCCTCTCAGTTAAGGTTCCCTTTAACAGGTCAGGTTTATTGAGTACAAACATATCACTGTATTGTTCCAACACTGCGGATGAAACAGAGACTAAATGAACAAGAAGTTGACAATGAGATATTCAAACAAAAAACTTCAGTTGTAAATGTCTCATTCTTGTGCATTAATATTCAGTAATCGATACAAGGAGATAAAAGAAACTCTGACATGTTGGCAGAATAATCATATGACAACATAACAGAAGAAATATCAAAATTCCAGTTTTAAAACAACACCCCAACTTTGAGGTAATCGATTTTACAGAAATATTCCCCAAACAGAATTAAAGGAAAAGCGTTTGAACAATTTGATTGGGTTACATATATAAACAAGTCTCTGATTGGTGAAACATATTTAAGTCTTCTTTATTCCTGTTTTATCCTCTATTAGACTTAAAAGCCCCCCCCCCTTCCTTAGATTGTAAGCCTTCGCCAGGGTCCTCCCTTTCTTTGTGTATGCTACATGATCACGTGCCCTCATTATGCTCCTTTCCTATGATGGCGCTTTATAAATACAATAAATATTAAGTGAGAGAAGATTACATGATCATGACCACCTAAGCAGAGGCACTTCGCATCCAGACCTTGTTTCCCATTTCTTGACCAGAGCAGTTTTGACAGTTTAGCCATGTCCTTATTTAAACAGAAATAAATTTATCCCTACTTAAGACACAGAAATGAAATATATATTGTTTTTTTCAAGGCAAACTAGGCTTTCATTGTATGCCATTTTTTTCCCCTCGAACAATTTTGTTTTCTATACATTTTAATGGGAAAACAAAGAAAAAAATAGAAAAAACATTTCTCGGTTTTACCCATTCCAGTTTATAAAAAGTGCTACTGTAGATAAAAAACACAAATTCTGTTTGGCTATTCTTACCGCTTATCACAAAACTTGAATTATGTTCCTGTCACAATTTATGGTAAAGATTTTTGATTCTGAAATAATGCTACAGAGTGTATTTTTCACTATGAAATGAGAAAATAAAAGTGTTTTTAATAGTAAAAATCAATATCATTAGCTCAGGAAACATATATTCCCATTCACCAATTAGTGCTGCATCAGATAGTGCCAGAAATGTGCACAGGAGCAAGCCGAATCCTGCACAGCACTGCTTCTGCTACAAGACATATATCTACTGACTTGTGGCTTAAATGAAGTCACAGAGGACGTAAATCTACTGACTTGTGGATAAAGTGGTTAATCTACCACTTCATCAAATGTGTTTCTATGAATCTTTTTTGAGATTTCTTTGTAGGATAGGTTGATCACCTCAACCAATTACCAACTCGGGAACTCATCCTTTGCTAGACAGGAAAAGCTAGTAGGAAGTAGTCCCAGCTTCAGCTTCCCAATACATCACAAATACTGACACTTTCAGAAAATGACAGCAAATAAGTGCATAAAACAGGTTTTGCAGGATTGTAAAATGCATTAAAGGGGCACTACAGCAAAAAACTGTAAAATGTAAAATATGTGCAAACATATACAAATAAGGAGTACATTTTTTCCTGAGTAAAATGATCCATAAATTACGTTTCTCCTATAATGCTGTCACGTACAGTAAGCAGTAGAAATCTGACAGAAGTGACAGGTTTTGGACTAGTCCATCTCTTCATAGGGGATTCTCAGCAAGGCTTTTATTCTTTATAAAGATATTCCCTAAAAAGGATTTAAACAATGATGCTGGCCAGCTTCTCTGCTCCCTACACAGTTTTTTGACAGTTGGACAGAGCAACTGCCATCACTAAGTGCTTTTGATAATAAATATATCCGTAAGAATCCCCTATAAAGAGATGGACTAGTCCAAAACCTGTCACTTCTGTCAGATTTCTACTACCTTCTGTAAGTGACAGCATTATAGGAGAAAAGTAAATTATGGCTCATTTTACTCGGAAAAAATGTACTTGTTATTTGTATGTGTTTTCACATATTTTACATTTTACAGTTTTTCGCTGTAGTGCCCCTTTAATAAGCAATTAGACAATTAAATCAATGCATTTGGGCTTGTTTACACACAGGCATTTAAATGTTTAAAGAATTATAAAGCTTTTCAAGGCAGTGGGAAAGGTCCATAGTATTAGCAGTTTACATTGAGGTCCACTGCTAATCAGATTTTCTGAGACCTCTATAGAAGCGTTTGACAAAAAACACATTTGAAATGGAATTAGCATAATTTCATTTTAAATCAAAATACAGATTGCCCGCAAAACTGATATGATGCGAAATAGAAGCTCGCCACCACTTGTTACCTAACAAATCTCATTCAGTGTCTTGCATAAAAGTCGCCAGGAAAGATGCTTGGTTATGCAGAAGATTCGTGTAGAGAACCCTGAGTCAGTACTAAAAACAAGCCTCTTTTCCAGGCAAACTCATAAAATAAACAAAAGTTCATAAAAGGTCTCCCACTTCAGTTTATAACTCCTGTCCTTTGGGAATTATGAAGATTATAAACAAGCAAGTACATGAATATTTTCCAGCATGAAACGAGTGCAGCTACAATTCCTGATAGAACAACCTTATAGTATGTTCACCTCTGATCAGAAGAAATACAAAGATTTAAAGAAAAAGTCCAGTATAAAAATCTATACAATAAATTGCTAGACAAGCACAGGATCACTATCATGAAAAACTGTAAAATGCATGTATTTACATACATTCCAATCATAGTAAAATGCACTATAAATTATATTTTTCCCTATGTCACTGTCACTTACAGTAGGTAGTCAAAATCTGACAGGTTTAAACTAGTCCATCTCCTCCTAGGTGATTCTCAGCATTTCCTTTATTCTTTACAACTCTATGGAATGGATCTATGCAACGATGGCCATCTTTATGCATAGCACCAGGGCCGGATTTCTGGGAAGGCCACAAAAGCCATGGCCCTGGGCGATAAAAAGTAGAGAAGTGCAGGACTTGGAGAGATAAGAGGTCACATGTCAAAGTAAATCAACTCTCCTGCTTGCTCTCTCCTGCCTGAATTCTAGCGTTCCCTGCATCTCTCTCAATTCCTGGTGTGTGTAATGACAGTATCTGCATTCACATTCACAAACAGGAATTATCAGCTCTGCTAAGTTTCCTCTCTCCCTCACTGCTGTCAAATAGTTTTTAACTGGTCAGCTGTTAAAGCAGTAGGATTAGCCATACTATGCCAGGGAAAAAAACACATACCGTATTTTTCGGACTATAAGACGCTCCGGACTATAAGACGCACCCAGGTTTAGGGGGTAAAAACCAGGGGAAAAAAAAATATACTAAACCTGGGTGCATCCATGGTCCAGGAGTGTCTTATGGACCTTGTTACACTGCTAAGTTACACTAACCCCTGATGTCCCCACAAACTATACTAAACTACACTTCACTAACTCCTGCTGCCCCCATCCTCCAAGCCCCCCCCCCACCAAGCTACACTGCACTACACCCCCCCCCCTCCTTTCTTTCCCCAGCTACACTAACTAAACAGTAAATTTTAGTACATTAAAGGAAATCTTACCAGCCTGGGTGGCAGTGCTGGGTCCAGTTTGGGTATCCATGCCATGTAAATCATGGCAGCAGCACCAATGTGATCCACAGTCTTCTAAAGGTCATAGCAGCAGCCGCTGTAACTATGCACACTACTTGTCCTTTGATCTTAATCACCTCCCCCCCCCCCCCCAGCAGCGTGTTCCACAATGTTTACATGTGACACAGGAGAAGCTGCCGTTATCAGCATAGCTAGTCCTTTGATCTCGCCCAGAAGCCGTCACCTCTAATGCTGGTCCTTTAACTTGCCCAGAATACGCCGCCCGCCGTCATCTCTAATGCTCGTCCTTTGATCTCACCCAGAAGCCGTCACCCGCTGTTAGCTCTAATGCCGGAAGCCGTCACCCGCCATTATCACTGTCGATCCTTTAAACTTGCCCAGAATACGCCGCCCGCCGTCCTTGGATCTTGTCCAGCGTCAGACCCCATTAGCACGATCCATGCTGACAGGCAATTCAGCCGCTATAGCGGCAGAGTCCTCAGGCTTCCGTACTACCCTGTTTACTGGCGCCCTCTAATGACCTGTGTCGCACGTGCGCCGGGTCATGGGGTGACGTACGTAAACAGGGTAGTACGGAAGCCTTAGGACTCTGCCGCTGTAGCGGCCGAATTGCCTGTCAGCATGGATCGCGCTAATGGGGTCTGACGCTGGACAAGATCCAAGGATGGCGGGCGGCGTATTCTGGGCAAGTTTAAAGGATCGACAGTGATAATGGCGGGTGACGGCTTCCGGCATTAGAGCTAACAGCGGGTGACGGCTTCTGGGTGAGATCAAAGGACGAGCATTGGAGATGACGGCGGGCGGCGTATTCTGGGCAAGTTTAAAGGACCAGCATTAGAGGTGACGGCTTCTGGGCGAGATCAATGGACTAGCTGTGCTGATAACGGCGGCTTCTCCTGTGTCACATGTAAACATTGTGGAAAGCACTGCTGCGGGGCACGCTGAGGGGGGAGGAGATTAAGATCAAAGGACAATTAGTGTGCATAGTTACAGCGGCTGCTGCTATGCCGCTCTGGACAGCACTCGCTCGCTTAGGACCTATTTAACCATACGGAAACAAGCACCAGGGTAGCTTACATTCGGACATTCGGACTATAAGACGCAGGTACTTTTTCTCCCCACTTTTGGGGGAGAAAAAGTGCGTCTTATAGTCCGAAAAATACGGTAGTAGATAAATACTTGATCTACTTACATAACACATGTATTGTACTGTCCACATTTTGATTTCAGTGCATGTTATATAGTAAATGAAGAGAATTCTGTTACTGGTGGGGGCCATGTCTTTTGCCCAAAGTTTAGGCTAAATCCTGATGTCATTTCTGCCCTTTACTTTTTTCTTTTTTCCTCCAATCGCTGAGTCACCTCAGCCTTGCTTGTAAACACACGTGAGCAGGGGATCATGTTTCAGATAAGCAGCTAGGTAGGGAAATAAAGGGAAGAGGAGGAATATATTATAGATAAAAAGAACCCCCAGCATGCAACTGTTTGGCACTGATTACTAAAGGGCCAGTGCTCCTTAAGTATGTGATAACTCCAAATCATAACAGCAGAAAAAGTTTTGAATGCAGGATTAGCATATTTATCACTTAATACACTCAGACCAGTTGCTATTGAAATTTGATTTTTATGGTGACATTCCCGCTTTAAAGACCTGAGACCTGTAAATGTATTGTTAGGTTGAGTTTTTTTCTTTTAGGGAATGACAGCAGCAGTCTCTGTGCTACAGCTTAACTCTTTCCAGACTATTTTTTTTTGCAAAACAAGCTATGTATCTTCTGATATTTAATGTATATATAGTTGTGTACTCTAACATCTTGTGAGTATACAGGAACAAAGTCTGAAGAAGGTTCATTAGCCAAAGGCTCACTTTTTTTTTTAAAGTTAGCCAATAAATGGTATAATTTTGTTTTAAAACTTCCTGCTGACTCATTTTCAGATCTGTCCTTCTTTGCCTGTTTAGAGGACAACTAAGCTGGTGCTACATCTATGCCAGTGTGTGTAGTTTGGGATCCTCCTACTTAACTTTTCTCTGTTTTAGATGAGCTTCTCTCCATTGAGTTGCCCTGTTACCGGTTTGTGCAACTGGCTCCAGTCAAAGCCACAGAGGACACAGAAGCAGTGCACGCTTTGTCCACTCGCGCTCCTTGTAATTTTGCGTTTCTGTACGGATGTGCACAGTATCCAAGGCCGGGAGTGTTATGGGGATGCGTACTTGACAAGTGCTGCTCATATACGAGCATAATTTCTGAAGTATGCATGCCCAGAATGCTATCAGCTGGTGTGCATCTAGGCAATAGTGCAAAATTACAGGGAGTGGACAAAGCCTGCACTGCTTTTGCTGAATGGGGGCAGAGCTGCACCACTCAAACTTGTGATCGCTAGTTAGGGTGCTGGAAAGAATGAGGGGGGGGCGCAGTTGGTGAAAGCGGGTTTTGGGCGCTGGAAAGTACATATCCGGAACTGCGTAACACCCCCATTCAGAAAATAGTGCAAATGCCTGTTTCAGGATTTTTAAAACAGCAAGAATTTTACAAACAACTTTAAAAATTCTTTACAAAGTACATAACTGGCCTGAGGCCTTTTCTTTCGATGAAACTGCAGTTTCACTTTAAGAAATGCATTCCACACATCACAGATCAGTTTCTGGTGTCATCCTATAACTTTCATCAAGATTAGGTAGTTGTTATGTATATTCATTAGAACTTTGTTTTTTGCACGAATTATACCTAAAAAAAAAAGGTTTTCTAAGAAAAAAAAGATATACAGTAGCAAGAAAAAATATGTGAGCCCTTTGGAATTATATGGATTTCTGCACAAATTGGTTAAAAATTGTGATCTGATCTTCATCTAAGTCACAACAATAGACAACCACAGTCTGCTTAAACTAATGCCACACAAATAATTCAATGTTTCCATGTTTTTATTTAACACACTAAGTAAACATTCACAGTGCAGGTGGAAAAAGTATGTGAGCCCCTAGACTAATGACATGTTCAAGAGCTAATTCTAGTGAGGTGTTAGCCAGATGGAGACCAATCAATAAGATGAGTTTAGAGGTGTTGGTTACAGCTGCCCTGCCCTATAAAAAACACACACCAATTTTGGATTTGCTATTCCCTAAAAGCATTGCCTTATGTGAATGATGGCTCACACAAAAGAGCTCTCCGAAGACCTACAACTTCAACAAATTGTTGACTTGCATAAAGCTAGAAAGGGTTATAGAATTATCTACAAAAGCCTTGCAGTTCATCAGTCCACGGTAAGACAAACTGTCTATAAATGGAGAAAGCTCAGGACTGCTGCTACTCTCCCTAGAAGTGGTCGTCCTGTAAATATGACTGCAAGAGCACAGTGCAGTATGCTCAATGAAGTGAAGAAGAATCCTAGAGTGTCAGCTAAAGACTTACAAAAGTCTCTAGCATATGCCAGCATCCATGTAAGCGAATGTACGATACGTAAAACACTAAACAAGAATGGAGTTCATGGGAGGATATTACAGAGGAAGCCACTGCTGTCCATAAAAAAAAAAAAAAAACATTGTTGCACGTTTAAAGTTTGCAAAAGAGCACCTGAGGGTTTTACAGCAGTACTGGAAAAATAATCTGTGGACAGATTAAACCAAAGTTGAGTTGCTTGGAAGAAACACACAACACTATGTGTGGAGAAAAAGAGCCACACCAACATCAAAACCTCAATCACAACTGTGAAGTATGGTGGTGGGAGCATCATAGTTTGGGGCTGCTTTACTGCATCAGGGCCTGGACGAATTGCTATCACTGAAGGAAAAATGAATTCCAAATGTTATCAAGACATTTTGCAGGAGAACTTAAGACCATCTGTCCACCAGCTGAAGCTCAGGAGAAGATGAGTATTGCAACAGGACAACGAGCCAAAGCATAGAAGTAAATCAACAATTGAATGGCTTAAACAGAAGAACATATACCTTCTGGACAGGCCCTGTCAGAGTCCTGACCTCAACCTGATTGAGATGCTGTGGCATGACCTCAAGAAAGTGATTTACACCAGACATCTCTAGAAAATTTCTGTACTGAAACAGTTCTGTAAAGAGGAAAGATCAAGAATTACTCCTGACCATTGTGCACTTCTGATCTGCAACTACAGGAAACGTTTGGTTGAAATTATTGCTACCAAAGGAGGTTCAACCAGTTATTAAATCCAAGGGTTCACATACTTTTTCCACCTGCACTGTGAATGTTTACATGGTGTGTTCAATAAAAACATGGAAACATTTAATTAAAACATTTAAATATCTGTGGCTGAAATACCTTGGAATAATAATTACTAAAAATCCATCATATATTCTCCAAAAAAATCTGTACCCTTTATTGGACCTGGTAAAACAGAAATTTAGATCTTGGGTTAAGCTACCCCTATCTGACTGTTGCTGGACGCATAAATCTGATCAAAATGATCCTTCTACCAAAAATTGTATACATTCTGGAGCACGTAGCAGTTAGTGTCCCCATTAAATGTTTCAGAGAATTAAACTCCTTATTATCTCCCTTTATATGGGGTAACACGAGACCAAAACTTAAGCTAGCAATATTACAAAAACCTAAGGACTGTGGGGGGCTGGCACTACCAAATTTTTTTCTATATTATCTTGC
Organism: Hyperolius riggenbachi; assembly: GCF_040937935.1. Lineage (NCBI taxonomy): Eukaryota > Metazoa > Chordata > Amphibia > Anura > Hyperoliidae > Hyperolius > Hyperolius riggenbachi. The sequence goes on along the minus strand of NC_090646.1, from coordinate 187,855,052 downwards.
AGGTCAGTTAAGATACATTAAGAGCTGGTTTGATGAATCTGCAACGCCCAAATCTGAGCTACATAGTATACACTTAATGGGGAATTGTCCTCCTTTAGGTTTTCTTGAAACTCGTGCTTCGGGTACTATTGGGGGCCTCCCAGTACACACACTCTGTCACAGAGTCTGGATGCAAATTAAAAAGGCCACTAATTATACAGGGATCATACCTGAATCCCCACTATGGTTTAATCCTACTTTTCAAGAATTAATAGGACTACAGGTGGCTAGATGGTGGTATAATATGGAGGTACGCTGTATACAACAACTATATGAAAATGGCACCCTGAAAACATTTGAGCAATTGCAAACTCAATTTAATCTGCCTCGACAAAGTTTTTACAAATATTTACAACTGAGACACACGTTGGCCACACAATTTAGAGCAAATAACCCACTTCTGTCAGATTTCCCACTGATAGGGATTTTTAAAACGCAGGGACCATCCGGCCTCATATCTATCCTTTATACCTATGCCGTAAATACTGTGACTGGTGATGACACATCCTTTGACAAATGTCGCGAGGTGATTCCAGAACTCTCCGAGGAAGATTGGGAGGAGATATGGGAGCTGCCCTCTCAGATCTCTGTTGCTGCTAACGATAGACTTATTCAAACTTTTCTGATACACCAAGTCTACTTAACTCCTAAACGTATGATAAAAATGGGTCATGGCTCATCTGTCCACTGTCCTAGATGTAAAATGTATGCGGCTGACTATTTTCATATGATTTGGAAATGTCCACGCCTGAACAAATTTTGGGCAGAGGTGCTTATCCTGCTTTCACAAATTGTTGAGATTCAGATCAACCCTACCCCACAAATCGCTCTCCTCTGCCTATTAGATGCTGAAACATGGTCCAAACAGCATAGATCTCTTATTCGGAAAGCATGCTACTTCGCCAACAAAACTATTGTCCTACGTTGGATGAGCCCCATACCTCCCTCAATTGAGAAATGGAAAAGCCTCATTAATGCTAATTTGTCACTGGAACAAATAACATTCAAAAACAGAGGATGCATAGGTAAATTTCTACTTACATGGACCTCATGGCTGGATAGCCCCCTTACGATCAGCATTTAAAATGTTCATGCTTATCTTTACCCACTGCTTGTTCATGGCCTAGCACCAAGGCTTATTAGTATTTAACCTCCCTGGCGTTCTATTAAGATCGCCAGGGCAGCTGCGGGAGGGTTTTTTTTAAATAAAAAAAAAACTATTACATGCAGCCAACTGAAATTCGGCTGCATGAAAGCCCACTAGAGGGCGCTCCGGATGCGTACTTCTTCGCAATGAGCGGCCTTCCTTGTTTCACTTAGCTCATCGCCATGGCGATGAGCGGAGTGACGTCATGGACCTCAGCCGCCTCCGATCCAGCCCTTAGCGCTGCCCGGAACTGTTTGTTTCGGCTGCGCTGGGCTCAAGCGGCTGGGGGGACCCTATTTCGCCGCTGCACGCGGCGGATCGCCGTGCTGCGGCGGCGATCAGGTAGCACACACGGCTGGCAAAGTGCCGGCTGCGTGTGCTCCTTTTTATTTGAAGAAATTCGGCCCAGCAGGGCCTGAGCGGCAGCCTCCGGCGGTACTGGATGAGCTGAGCTCGTCCAGACCGCTAAGGAGGTTAATTCATTAAAGTCTAATGGATACATGTACATATATACCTTTCTGTACAGCTTTCTGCCCTGCCAAATTAGTCTAGTTAATTTAACTAATAACTGGCTGCCTACTGGTTGGGCTAGCAATGTTGCCCAAGGTGCTTGTTGTTTTAGTTAATGTTATAACTTTATCCTGTATGTGTGTAGAGGATGTTTTTTCCCCTGAATTTATCCTTACTTCAGTGCATATTGTAATCCTCCTGGATTTTCTCGTTACTTTTCTACTCTGGAACAATTTTGCCTGTTCAAGGATTATACTCTGGTTACTACTTAAATGGACATTTTCCTTTGAATAACATACTTCAGAACAGTACTTTATACCCTATGGATGACCCCTAATCGGGTCTGTTTTTGTACTACGCTTTTATAATTCCTTGATTATTGCACTGTATGTATGTGTTTCTCCGTGGTTACATTCTTCAATAAAAAGAGTTTAAAAAAATATCTGTGGCTGGATACTGCCTCCGCTCTGCCTGTTCAGTAAGCCAGCACCTATTCAGTAGTAGTCCTTGGGCAAATCTCCCTAACACTGCTACTGCCTATAGAGCGCGTCCTAGTGGCTGCAGCTCTGGTGCTTTGAGCCTAACTGCACACATGGGGAGGAGTGATTGTCCTGCGGAAGGAGAGCCTACCACAGGACAAATGCACCACACCATATCATATTTTAAACACCCTGTAGCAGAGTGTGCTGGCAGGTTTATTTGTTTAGCTCCGCCCCACTCAGTGACGTGCTCCCTGCTGGACAGGAAGTATGTCACTGGATTTTGTATTATTGCCATATGCATGTCACACTATTACCGCAACAATCTAAATAGATTGTTGCGGTGCAATCAACTCCAAAGCAATGACATGCTGAGTGGTATTGCTCATACCGCTTGGTAACCCACTGCAGAGTTATGCCTGTTCGCTGCATTGTGTCGCACTGCAGGTACTGTGGCCAGTCTCATAGAGACTAATGACTACTGCGACATGGGAGCGGTGGGGAGAGCATCATGACGTGGCACGACGCAACAGTATACAAAAAGGCCATAAGGAAAAACACACAGGCACTAAAATCTGGGATGAAGATACAAAAACATGCAAAGAAAACATCAACTAAGAAAAAAAAAAAAGAAACATTTCCTGTACAAGTACTTCCGCAGTCAGTTATGTTTTCTTCAATGACTACATATTAAATGGATTTTGTTTGTACCTGCATGCTAGACATAACAAAGAATGTTTCAATAAAAGAGATAGTTGTGACTGAATAGTGTAAAATTCAGTCTGTCAGTAAACCTACTTTCAGAGGAGTAATAATATGCGTTGTATGAGGTTTATGATGGACTCTGCCAAACCCACAGTTACATCACACATAAGGGAGCAGTCACAGGAAATCATACGCCTCCTAAGTCTGACTTCTACAATGTATTTAACCTCTTGACGACCAGCTAACGCCGATTGGCGTAAACTGGTCGTCTGCGGGTTACCATGGAAACGGCCGCTCGATCGAGCGGCCTTTCCATGTCAGTTCACGGAGGGTGTCTCCGTGAACAGCCGGAGAGCCGCCGATGGCGGCTCGCCGGCAAAATGTAAACAGGCGGGGAAGAAATCCCCGCTGTTTACATCATACGGCGCTGCTGCGCAGCAGCGCCGTAAGGCAGATCGGCGATCCCCGGCCTCTGATTGGCCGGGGATCGCCGGCATATGATAGGCTGAAGCCTATCCTTCAATGCGCAGGACGGAAATCCTTTGAAGAGCCCCCCCCCGCTAAGCAACTGCAGCCGGCGGCGATCAGACCCCCCCAGCAGGACATCCCCCTAGTGGGGAAAAAAGGGGGGTAGTCTGATCGCCCTGCTGCACTCCTGATCGGTGCTGCGGGCTGTAGAGCCCACGCAGCACCGATCAGTGTAAAATCCCCTGGTCGGCAAGTGGTTAAACAAATCTGCTACACAACTGTTAAAAAGTATTATATATATATATATATATATATATATATATATATATATATATATATATATATATATAGTGGAGGAAATAATTATTTGACCCCTCACTGATTTTGTAAGTTTGTCCAATGACAAAGAAATGAAAAGTCTCAGAACAGTATCGTTTCAATGGTAGGTTTATTTTAACAGTGGCAGATAGCACATCAAAAGGAAAATCGAAAAAATAACCTTAAATAAAAGATAGCAACTGATTTGCATTTCATTCAGTGAAATAAGTTTTTGAACCCTCTAACAATAAAAGACTTAATACTTGTTTGTTTGCAAGCACAGAGGTCAAACGTTTCTTGTAATTGATGACCAAGTTTGCACACATTTTAGGAGGAATGTTGGTCCACTCCTCTTTGCAGATCATCTCTAAATCCCTAAGGTTTCGAGGCTGTCTCTGTGCAACTCTGAGCTTGAGCTCCCTCCATAGGTTTTCTATTGGATTAAGGTCCGGAGACTGACTAGGCCACTCCATGACCTTAATGTGCTTCATCTTGCGATTAAGTTGTCCTGTGCCCTTAGCAGAAAAACACCCCCAAAGCAAAATGTTTCCACCCCCATGCTTGACGGTGGGGACGGTGTTTTGGGGGTCATAGGCAGCATTTTTCTTCCTCCAAACACAGCGAGTTGAGTTAATGCCAAAGAGCTCTATTTTGGTCTCATCAGACCACAGCACCTTCTCCCAGTCACTCACAGAATCATTCAGGTGTTCATTGGCAAACTTCAGACGGGCCTGCACATGTGCCTTTTTGAGCAGGGGGACCTTGCGAGCCCTGCAGGATTTTAATCCATTGCGGTGTAATGTGTTTTCAATGGTTTTCTTGGTGACTGTGGTCCCTGCTAATTTGAGGTCATTCACTAACTCCTCCCGTGTAGTTCTAGGATGCTTTTTCACCTTTCTCAGAACCATTGACACCCCACGAGGTGAGATCTTGCGTGGAGCCCCAGAGCAAGGTTGATTGATGGTCATTTTGTGCTCCTTCCATTTTCGAACAATCGCACCAACAGTTGTCACCTTCTCTCCCAGCTTCTTGCTAATGGTTTTGTAGCCCATTCCAGCCTTGTGCAGGTCTACAATTTTGTCTCTGACATCCTTGGACAGCTCTTTGGTCTTTCCCATGTTGGAGAGTTTGGAGTCTGCTTGATTGATTGATTCTGTGGACAGGTGTCTTTTATACAGGTGACTAGTTAAGACAGGTGTCCTTAATGAGGGTGACTAATTGAGTAGAAGTGTCTAACCACTCTGTGGGAGCCAGAACTCTTAATAGTTGGTAGGGGTTCAACAACTTATTTCACTCAATGAAATGCAAATCAGTTGCTATCTTTTATTTAAAGGGATACTGTAGGGGGGTCGGGGGAAAATGAGTTGAACTTACCCGGGGCTTCTAATGGTCCCCCGCAGACATCCTGTGTTGGCACAGCCGCTCACCGATGCTCCGGCCCCGCCTCCAGTTCACTTCTGGAATTTCTGACTTTAAAGTCAGAAAACCACTGCGCCTGCGTTGCCATGTCCTCACTCCCGCTGATGTCACCAGGAGTGTACTGCGCAGACACAGACCATACTGGGCCTGCGCTGTGCGCTCTTGGTGACATCAGCGGGATCGAGGACACGGCAACGCAGGCGCAGTGGTTTTCTGACTTTAAAGTCAGAAATTCCAGAAGTGAACTGGAGGCGGGGCCGGAGCATAGGTGAGTGGCTGCGCCAACACAGGATGTCTGCGGGGGACCATTAGAAGCCCCGGGTAAGTTCAACTCATTTTCCCCCGACCCCCCTACAGTATCCCTTTAAGGTTATTTTTTCGATTTTCCTTTTGATGTGCTATCTGCCACTGTTAAAATAAACCTACCATTGAAATGATACTGTTCTGAGACTTTTCATTTCTTTGTCATTGGATAAACTTACAAAATCAGTGAGGGGTCAAATAATTATTTCCTCCACTGTATATATATATATATATATATATATATATATATATATATATACACACACGCACACACATATACAGTATATGCACGCACACACACAGTTGTGTGCTTTCCATATCAGCCAAACACAGCACTGGGTCTATAATCAAAAATGTTATTTTACTTTGAGACACTATAAACTGAGATACATCTAAAATTTCTTTAACAATCGATTACACAGCATTTGGCCCAAGGGCAATCAGCGGTAAATCAGATATACAAAGCTGAAGAAGTATCCTTTTATTAAGTCTCACAGGATAAAAGCTGTTTCATAAAACTTCCAGATGCAACAGTTCTTGAATCTTCCCATGCCAAGAGTTTCCCACACTGAGCTGCTTCTCGCTAGCACAACAATTCTGCACTCATTAGCATTTTTAGTTTGGTCTCAAGGAGAAAAAAGTCATTTCTTAATTTATCCACAAGGCTTTACACTTAAAGGGACAATTAAAGACACCCTACAGACACATGACTAAGCAAAGACAAATATGTACTTAAAACCTTGACCTTGAGCACCCATGCCAAAGCAGTAGGCCTGTTCTCTCCTGGTGATAGAGGTCGCAGCAGATGACTTCACCAGCATGGGACCACTGTAGTTATACTATTGGTTCAGAATAGAATATGTTCTTCAATTTGTTTACAAAATGCTAATGAGCCTACAGAAAAAGTCCAATAGTTTTAAAATTAAACTTGTAATCAGTCAAGGTTTGGAAATGACATGTAATCATTCCATGGGTAACTTATTTAAGTCAACAGGTTTAAGACAACTTTCAAAGTAATGCGTTGTGGTTTGTTGCATGGGACAATATAATTGCATTGCTAATGCGATTTAATTATATTGTAATGGTATTTGTCAAATCAGGGCATTAGTAGTGTGCTGTGATGCTTCTGTTGGCATAGTATGATGCATGCCACGCATGTTAACAGTAGCAACAAAGCATTCTTTCTAAGTATCATATGTTTCACTGTTTCAGAACGTGCAATGCATCTTTTCTCCTCTGTTGCCTTGCAATCCTGTTTTTCCAGGGAATGCAGTGCAACTCCCCACTGTGAAAGTAGCCTGAGACACATTACCACAATAAGGCACAGTCAATAAATCCTAGGAAACTATACTTAAGGGACCACCATCAGGAAACAAACAGTAACAATTTTACTCAGAGCAAATTCAGTGTAAAATTTACATTCTATGAATCTCTTTCTAATATTAAGTTATAACTACCTGCTGTTTTTTCCCTTCCAAATCCCTCCCTGAGCCTAATATCCGCCGACTCTGCTGTCACGTAGCCACATACCCCTGCAGAAAACTTCCTTGGTGCTTTCTCTATTGAAGATAAACAATTTGAGGTCCTTTTCTGTAAAGTTTACACTGAATTTACTCTTTAAGTGTGTATGCATACATATAAGATGTACATTTGTCCCAGAGTAAAATGCACAACTGAACAGCATACGCAGCAGAGAGCTAAGCAGGAATCTGTGCACTGGGAATAGGGGTAAGCAGTCACCTGACACAAGCCTAAAATTGTCTTGGGCAACTTTTATTTTGCATCTCTATGCAATTTAACAAACTTCGAGTTAATAACCCACCCCCATTTGTAAAATATTTCCACTCTATATGTTTTTCAGGGTAATCAATAGAGATTTTCAATGAGAGGCTTATGTATCACCCTGATTGAAAACTTCTTGTTTTCACTGATGGCTAATATGTTACAATACTCTACTGTTACTACTATACCTATACTTTTGGCTTGCATGCAGATTTAATGCAGATATTATGCAACTTGGAACTAAGTAGGTAATATTTTGATGGGCTCAGTTTCAAACTGCATACAGTTTGTATGAGATTTAATTGCAACCCAGAACAAGTACCGTCTCCCTGATCCGCTCTAGCCATAATATGGCAGAAGACATGCTCGGTATTTGTGCTTACTCAAACTTCCATAGGCCATCTTTAATTAATATGCAGATAGCTGGCAGACATACAGAGATGTTCCTTTTCCTGTTCATTTTGTAGCTTGATTTATTTTTTCATCTTATACACAAATACCACAAAAGATAGAATATTAGCCAGCCAACCAGATTCCACATGCCATACCTTTGTATAAACATGTTCACCGGTTCCATCTCTAAACTTTCACTGGTTCCACCTCTATACTTTAATTTCAAAATTAAAAACACATAGCATAGCTCTTCTCTGTCTCTCTTTTAGATGGATGGTCTCTTTCATGTAAACAACTCACAGCCTTTGTCCTTGATTAGTTTTCAAATGTTTCTGTTTTTGGCATCACATACCAATATGTATAAATAAATCTACTTCCTAAATTGTATGTCCACTCAAAAAAACAAAACCCGATCTACAAATACTAACATAAAAGAAGATTAGCAATGGAAAAAGCAACCAGCATGGTTTGAAAATTAAAAACATCCCTTCTGATCATGAAATCTTCGTGTTGTACCTGACTGGAGGTGTGATGAAAAAGTGAAAAAGCGTGACTAGTGGTGTAGCAGGGGCATTGGATGCCCAAATATGTTTCTGCTGAAAAGTGTCCCCCTTCTTTCTACAAGGTACAAGGCACCCATTAGAGCGATTTAGAAATCACTTGTGATTTCTGAATCACAGAAGTGTATTGATTTTCTCCACAATTCCCAAAACGATTGAGAAAAGGCCCTCACTTCCTTGTATGGCAATCATTCCGGGTCAATTACAAAATTGCTGAAGGCAATGCTTTAGCAACGCTGCTGTGGAACCATAAAGATAGGGTTCCATTGTTACAGCGCTTTGCCGATTGCCGGCAATCACAAGTGCTGCTAGTGGGCTGTAGCCCTAAGTATACGTAACAATTTAACCATAGCAAGACTGCAAATAAGAAACAACTAAGACTACTGAAATTCAAATCACATTTCAAAAAGAAACAATATAATAGGCATAGAAAATGGTATGGACGTATCCGAGATAGAAACGACATAATAACACTGGCAATAGATGGTGCCAGTGGTTCAGCATGGGAAACCATCTTGTGGGTGTTTGCTTGTGAAATAATAAGCTGTATCTAATGCTGGGCATACACGCTTATCCCCGCCGGCGCTCTTTATCAGCCGCTCGATTCCCCGCTATTGTCTGCCGGTGGGGATCGAGCAGGAAATCTATCCGGCAGGTCATCGGATCTGTCGGATATTATCAATCAAGCCATCAGGCTCAATTGATAAGGCTGCACAACTCCCCTGTATGCCCAGCATTAGCATGGCTGTCTATTCAACAGGCAGAGAATAAGTACACACCCTTGTTCATAGTAACAGAGCATGGTGTTGTGTTTGTCATTAACAGAAGAATGGAAATGCAGAGTTCACTGACACCTTTTATTACCTCAGTAAGTAGATTACAACAGCAAGCATTTCAGACAGCTCAGGTGTCCTCTTAATTACACAATGCCTGAGGAAGAGACTTGAGCTGTCTCAAAACCTTGCTGTGGAAAACTACTCTGTTAGCCAATAAAAGTTATTGCTACATTTTCCTGCTGAAAACACTTGGTGTTAGCATTTGAGAAGGAAAAAAGAAGTCAGCAACATCCAATCTGGACAAATTACGTTTACCACCAGAACAATCAGCCAGAGGTGTGTCTGAGACATAGAAAAGGTTGATACATTTGTAATTACTACTCCCAAATACGGTAGATCGGGGAGTCATTTTAGGGTCTATTCATAATGAGCATGTTTACCTCAATTTTGTCTGCATACTACAATGATGTCAAAATGATGATTGCTTATAATGGCGTTGGTCTGCACTGATATGCTACAGTTCTGCAGCAGAATGAAAAGTTTAGCTTGTAGATTAACAACCATAAAATATATTTTGGACTGGAGACTTGCTACAAGTACCGGTAGTTTCAGAGTGGTATAGAGTACAGAGAAGCCTCTTATTTCTTATCACAAGGGACAGTTCCATCTCCATCTTAATGATATTAGTTCTGCATATTACCGTATTTGTCAAACAGAATATGGAACAAACTTCTATGATGTTCCACGGATACTGGGTTGGATATCTCCAATAACATAAAAGTAAAGGAAACAAGGAGGTTTGAGGGGAATGTGTAACAGATTGCAAACACACTCGTTAGTGATGTGAAAAAGTATAAATACAAATCTTTATTAATAATATATAATCACGTTAAAAAGCACGGAATCAAGCTTATAGGAAAATCACTCAACCGACCGCAAACATACATACACCTAAGATCACCTAGTGTGATCAGGGATCCCAGGGACTGCCGCAAAGTCAGGTCTATATAAATTGTGGCATTTGTCACCCTCAGAGTAGAAATCTCCAAAACAAAGAAATTTAGTATGCTGAGGATGAGGGCTAATGCTGCGTACACACGATGCAATTTCCCGCCCGATCGACGGGAGGCGATCGATTATTTCCAACATGTCCGATCGGCTCTCAATCGATAAAGCGCTTGATTTTGCACACTTATCATTACAAATTCGATAGCTTTATCGATCGGATACACTTTGGACATGTACACACGATGTAACTTCCCTTTCGATCACCCATCGATCGGGCGGGAAATTGTACCGTGTGTACCCAGCATAACGATTGGGGATGTGCAAACATAGAAATCAAGATCCTATATGAATCAGACCAATTCACAACTAGATAACAACCTGCATAATAAAGGAAATAGACCTTCCAATTATGAAAGAGCCTACAATACTTGCTTCACACGAATTATAGAGACAATTATTCACTTTGTGGCTCTGGCAGCTCATATATATCTAAACTCTCAGTGGAAGAAGCATAACCTACCTAATGAAGAGAAGATCACGAGGATAAATAAAAAAATGTGGTTTATGAAAATTAATTTCACAATAATAGATAAGGTTGATATGTTTGAGAAAATTTGGCAGTATAGAGGTCCTTCAGTATTGTAAGTGGAGCTGATGACTTAACTGCTTCAGGACCGCTAATAATTAAAACTATGCCGCACTTGTGGATGCCTATGCAGCATAGTTTAAATGCCGGCGGCTCCCAAGTATGGGACGCAATAGTGTGTCCCCGCCGGCACAGATGTATGCTGCCTAAAGACAGCAGAGTTCCGTGCATTGGTCAGGATGCATTTTCATTGGCTCCTGACCTGATCACTTTGTGAGCTAATCACAGTGAACAGGAAGTGAAAAAGTGAAAAAGTGAGAGTCTATCCCCCCTAATCGGTTAAGTTCATACCCGCCTGTGAGGGGATTAATTCAATGCTGCATTGTTCACTTTGTTTACACTGCACGTTTACTTAAGTGTACCTAAAATGTTTTAAAGTTGGCCTTGATTATGAACGTAATACACTTACATTATAGATTTTAGCCCCATTTTAAAATACTGTTTTGTAACCTCCACTGTGTATTTGATCAGAGAGAGATTTGTCTCTTGGTCGAATCTGCCCGTCATCGCCTGATGTATGGGCACCTTTAAAGTGCATACACATATACAATTACTATCTCCTGCAGATATCAGGACTCCATACTCAGGGTGCCAATTCGGGGCCGGGTGCTGTACAGACCTCTTGCTATCCAAGGGGCTAATAAAAGGTACTGTTGAAACGGAGGGGAGAGGAGTGAAGATGGTGCGGTGCAGGACAGAGCGGAGTTGAGTGGGGTGAAGTGGGGAGAGGATCTGGCAGCCTGGGTCAGAGCTAAGTATTCTTGATTGGATTATATATATATATATATATATATATATATATATATATATATATATATATATACATATACATATATATATATATATATATATATATATATATATACAGTATATATATACACATATATACATACATACACACACACACCCCGGTGATACTGAGGAGCAACTGTGTTACTCGAGGAATAACCACAGAAAAGACTAGGCCACACTGATGCATAATGCACAAATATGGGGTCTTATAGCTAAATGCTGGCTCTACTTTAATATTAAATATAATAGGATGCTTCAAAAACTCCTCATTATACTATCAGATCATGTATTTTCACATATGTACAAGTAAGTGGCCTTTGATAATTAAGCACAAGAAATGTTTATTTATCACACAGAAAATGATAACCAATTTAAACCCTGCAGCACGTTCACTATATAATTTCTGCGCTCTACAGCGATCTTGCCATCTTGTTCTTATTCCACATATCTTGGGAATACAAATTTAATGGAAGACGATAAGCATTTATATATGGAATTAAAAATAAACCGGACACATTTAATGAGCTAATTCGAAGTCTTCCAACAGCAAACAGAGGCAGGGCTAGCTGCAAACATAAATGACTGGCAATGAATTTTCTACACTAATGCTGAAATGAAAATGTGTATAAATCTGCTGTTATATCATTTATCTGGCCTGTTCATAAAGATGCAAAACTGTAGGTTTTCTGCCCTTTATCAACAGATTTTTTTGTCTGTTTCCTGTATTTTATTTATTTATACATATTTCATTAACACAGATGAAGTCACTAGCTTATGCAGGAAGGAGGAAGGCAACCAAGGTACAGACCCAATCATATACATAAATGAATTGCTGGTGCAAAACAATTTACAGTACAGTGTAGAGGAAGGCCAGGTGCCCAGACAGGTCGATGTTGCTTTTTCCCCATAGTGTGCAGCTGCCTGAGCACTCTGCTGTCATCTACTCCATACTCAAAGTTGTTTTACAGCAGCCATTCACTAGTACAGTATATTTGATTTGTTTCTTAGTGTTCTGCCCCCACCCTCATACCAAACACTACACTCTGTTGGCTTCTAGTAGAACATACATAGGTGGCTGATTTAGATTTTATAGTTAAAGCATTTGTTTGTGCTGGTGCTCTCCTTGGTTATACAAAGGTTTCCCCTTCTTCAATATAAAGTGACAATAAACACCTCTGAGTATGGAATATTTGACTTTCTTGGAAAGTTGTGATAAGTCATTAGATTGACACTTTGAGAGTTCCCATTTTTTTACTGGCATGCATTGAGCTCATAACGTGATGAAAGCAATGCTAGCCTTAGCCTATGTACTGTCAAAGCTGGGTTATAAAGTGCCTGTTGATTTGGCCTCTATACACGTAATGAAAATTAGCCATTACAGTTACTTGCCAGCTCTTGCTGTTTGATTTAGGGAATCGGTGCTTGGTTACTGTACAGCCAAACGCCTGCTATCAGCTAAGGTGTACTGATAGGGCAAGTCCATAGCGGTCACTAGGCAATGAAACAACCAATCAAACCAACCAACCAAATCCAACCAATCAAAACGGTGGGAACAAAGCTGGTAAAAAGTGAGTATTACAACGAAAAGAAGACACGGCACTCAGGGCTTCGGGCGAAACATGTAGTGTACTGTCTGCTTCTATACAGCTTGTTGCTGCATACAGCTCCTGAGTGCCGTGTCTTCTTTTGTGGTCTAATTGTTTGCAGGGGTGGTGTACCTGCATGACACTGAGCACCGGCTGGCCAACTTATTGTTGGTTTATACCCAAGGTGAGGAGTTTTTTTGCATGTGTTAAAAAGTGAGTATTAGAGGATTTTGTAGGGCAGTTTAGGACAATTTGTATAAGGCGATAAGGGTGTTAGATTTAAAGGGAACCCGATGTGAGAGGGATATGGAGGCTACAATATTTATTTCCTTCTTAACAATGCCAGTTGCCTGGCAGCCCTGTTGATCTTCTGGCACCTGATCTGCATGCTTGCTCATGGTCTACGGCTAAAAGTATTAAAGACACAGGATCAGGAGAACTTCCAGGCAACTGGTATTGTTTAAAAGGAGATAAAGCCTCCATATCCTTCTCATCTCGGCTTTCCTTTAAGTATTAAGGTTACAAGTTTTGGGTTAGGCATTAGGATGAACTCCATGCTTAGCGGAGTAAGGAAAAGCAGGCGCAGTTTTGAGTTAGACATGAAGAAGGTGCTTTTGCTTGACATGTTAAAGACCAAAAGTGTGAGAAATATGGAGGATGCCCTTGCTCTTGTCATGTGTCACTTGTCTGGGTACTGTACTGATCATCTGCATCCAACACCTTCTGAATCACTCACTTTGAACAAGTTTGATGATAAGGCATTCTGATGCTGCATTAATGTTCCATGTGCGACTCGTTTTAAGTGGTAATAAAAATGGCAGCCTACATATTTCTCTCACCACAGTATTCCTCTCGAACATATAAAAATACTAAAAGTGTACTAATCAGTGATGTTACCTTTTTGTGAGGCTTCTGTAGCTAAAAATCTTGCCATCAAATTTTGCTCAGATAATCATAAGCACAGAGTAAAGCAAAGAGTTAATTTCAAGCTCTGTGTGTGGTTTTGCCCGTATTGCATCATCCCACTGTTCAGGCTGCAAGAGTTAGGGCATAGACTGAATCTATCTGTGGGGATTTTAGGCCTCAGCACGTGTAGCCTGTGGTGAAGAAAGTGGACAGCGCCTGGTTTCCTGCACTTGTATCTTACACATTATTAATTTGATATTAGCTAATCGAGGGGCTTATAGACAGATACAAATAACCTTGGCAATGGAGTGCCTATAGCCCTACACAGGGCTAGGGAAACATTTGTGCATGACACAGGGCTTTACGTACGTTATTTAATGACTAAGACACTGTATACATGCTTGGACCTGGAATAACCTCTGCTTTAAATCATGCATGCATTTTGGTATGTCATCTTGTTTCTATAGGAACCAGAATTACACAGCAATCAAGGATGGAAAATAGCACTGTAAGTTACTGGATTGTTTGCTTTATGCACTTCAGGAGAAAACAAAATATATACATGAACATATGTCTTAGACCTAAATTCCAGCAGGGAAAACATATATCACCACTTTGGAATGTATGAGCTGCTTCTAGATTGAGCTTGACAAGGAAAATAACACATACTGAGTTACAGCTGTAAACATGCTTTTAACATAAAAAACACTTCCATACACCCAGGAAAGGAAAGAGCTATAAACATAAAATGCTTGCAGGTTTGCTCTGTGGGTTGTCCCGATGCACAGTTATTTTAGCATCATGTCTGTAATAAGCCGCAATAATTTCTCTGTTGCGTAGGCTCCATATGTTTTATTTCAAGAGCTCAGTGGGGCAACGTGCTGCTTACATAAATTCAAAGTACCCTTGTGAGTTTGCCCTAAAGCAGGAAGCAGGGAATAACAAGTCCTTCTAAACACCGAAAAAAGCCAAACAAAACGACATTTGAGCAAACACACACACACACAAACATAATTATTATTATATTTTATAGTGCTCATATTCTGCAGAGTACATGTTCAGGCCACTAACTTCTCAAAATGAGCTCACAATCTAATGCCAGTCATAGCCATAATCATATGTTCCTATACTAGTCTAGGAACCAATGGGGAGAACCAATTTATCAAAGTGCTTTTCAGGTGTGGTGGAAACCGAGGTGGCTGAAGGAAACTCATAAACTCAATGCAGAAAGTATGGTATCCAGTCAAAGAGTCAAATCTACCCAAATAACTAGCCAATATGCCATTGTGCTGTCCTTATTCAAAACATAGGTACCTATGGACAGCGGCAACCATCCTACTATGTTATACACAGATTTATGAAGCTAAAAGAAAACCGATAGAATCTTGATTGCACAATCCGGTTAAAGTTTACCATGTCTTTGTAGTAGTTGAGCCTGCTTAAGTAATCTGTTCAAAATAAACTCAATTTGTTGACCCTCATACTAGAAAGATGGCATTAACCACTTGAGGACCGCGGGCTTTACCCCCCTTAAGGACCAGACCCTTTTTTTTCCATTCAGACCACTGCAGCTTTCACGGTTTATTGCTCGCTCATGGAATACCTTTGGGTGTCTTCTTTCTAGAATGGGGTTATTTGTGGGGTTCCTATACTGCCCTGGCATTTTAGGGGCCCTAAACCGTGAGGAGTAGTCTTGAAACCAAATGTCGCAAAATGACCTGTGAAATCCTAAAGGTTATCATTGGACTTTGGGCCCCTTAGCGTACTTAGGGTGTAAAAAAGTGCCACACATGTGGTACCGCCGTACTCAGGAGAAGTAGTATAATGTGTTTTGTGGTGTATTTTTACACATACCCATGCTGGGTGGGAGAAATATCTCTGTAAATGACAATTGTTTGATTTTTTTTACACATAATTGTCCATTTACAGAGAGATTTCTCCCACCCAGCATGGGTATGTGTAAAAATACACCCCAAAACACATTACACTACTTCTCCTGAGTACGGCAATACCACATGTGTGACACTTTTATGCAGCCTAGGTGCGCTAAGGGGCCCAACGTCCTATTCACAGGTCATTTTGAGGCATTTGTTTTCTAGACTACTCCTCACGGTTTAGGGCCCCTAAAATGCCAGGGCAGTATAGGAACCCCACAAGTGACCCCATTTTAGAAAGAAGACACCCCAAGGTATTCCGTTAGGTGTATGGCGAGTTCATAAAAGATTTTATTTTTTGTCACAAGTTAGTGAAAAATGACACTTTGTGAAAAAAAAACAATTTCCGCTAACTTTTGACAAAAAATAAAATCTTCTATTAACTCGTCATACACCTAACAGAATACCTTGGGGTGTCTTTTTTCTAAAATGGGGTCACTTGTGGGGTTCCTATACCGCCCTAGCATTTTACGGGCCCAAAACCGTGAGTAGTCTGGAAACCAAATGTCTCAAAATGACTGTTCAGGGGTATAAGCATCTGCAAATTTTGATGACAGGTGGTCTATGAGGGGGCGAATTTTGTGGAACTGGTCATAAGCAGGGTGGCCTTTTAGATGACAGGTTGTATTGGGCCTGATCTGATGGATAGGAGTGCTAGGGGGTGACAGGAGGTGATTGATGGGTGTCTCAGGGGGTGGTTAGAGGGGAAAATAGATGCAATCAATGCACTGGGGAGGTGATCGGAAGTGGGTCTGAGGGGGATCTGAGGGTTTGGCCGAGTGATCAGGAGCCCACATGGGGCAAATTAGGGCCTGATCTGATGGGTAGGTGTGCTAGGGGGTGACAGGAGGTGATTGATGGGTGTCTCAAGGTGTGATTAGAGGGGGGAATAGATGCAAGCAATGCAGTGGCGAGGTGATCAGGGCTGGGGTCTGAGGGCGTTCTGAGGGTGTGGGCGGGTGATTGAGTGCACTAGGGGCAGATAGGGGTCTAATCTGATGGGTAGCAGTGACAGGGGGTGATTGATGGGTAATTAGTGGGTGTTTAGGGTAGAGAATAGAGGTAAACAATGCACTTAGGATGTGATCTGACGTCGGATCTGCAGGCGATCTATTGGTGTGGGTGGGTGATCAGATTGCCCGCAAGGGGCAGGTTAGGGGCTGATTGATGGGTGGCAGTGACAGGGGGTGATTGATGGGTGGCAGTGACAGGGGGTGATTGACAGGTGATCAGTGGGTTATTACAGGGAAGAACAGATGTAAATAATGCACTGGCGAATTGATAAGGGGGGGTCTGAGGGCAATCTGAGTGTGTAGGCGGGTAATTGGGTGCCCGCAAGGGGCAGATTAGGATCTGATGGGTAACAGTGACAGGTGGTGATAGGGGGTGATTGATGGGTGATTGATGGGTAATTAGTGGGTGTTTAGGGTAGAGAACAGATGTAAACACTGCACTTGGAAGGTGATCTGACGTCGGATCTGCGGGCGATCTACTGGTGTGGGTGGGTGATCAGATTGCCCGCAAGGGGCAGGTTAGGGGCTGATTGATGGGTGGCAGAGACGGGGTGATTGATGGGTGATTGACAGGTGATTGATAGGTGATTGACAGGTGATCAGGGGGATAGATGCATACAGTACACAGGGGGGAGGAGGTCTGGGGGGGGGGGTCTGGGGAGAATCTGAGGGGTGGGGGGGTGATCAGGAGGAAGCAGGGGGAAGTTTAGGGCATAAAAAAAAATAGCGTTGACAAATAGTGACAGGGAGTGATTGATGGGTGATTAGGGGGGTGACTGGGTGCAAACAGTGGTCTGGGGGGTGGGCAGGGGGGGGTCTGAGGGGTGCTGTGGGCGATCAGGGGGCAGGGAAATCAGTGTGCTTGGGTGCAGACTAGGGTGGCTGCAGCCTGCCCTGGTGGTCCCTCGGACACTGGGACCACCAGGGCAGGAGGCAGCCTGTATAATACACTTTGTATACATTACAAAGTGTATTATACACTTTGTATGCGGCGATCCGGGTGCTAGTAACCCGCCGGTGCTTCCGAACGGCCGGCGGGTTACAGCGCGAGGGGGCGGAGCCAGTCGCCGGTGGCTGATTGCGTCACGAATGACGCGATCGCTCCGCCCATGCCCGTACAAGGACCGCCGCCAATTGTACACGCGGCGGTCCTTGCGGGATCCACTTTCCGGCCGCCTCTGTGCAGTGGGCGGTCAGCAAGTGGTTAAAGAAGACAATACAACCTTGATTATACACTGTATGGCTAACTTAAAGAGTAACTGTCAGGCTGCAAAAGCTAAATTAAACCTCTATTCTCCTGTGTTAAACAGTTTAGAACAGGGGTCTCAAACTCAATTTACCTGGGGGCCGCAGGAGGCAAAGTCAGGATGAGGCTGGGCCGCATAAGGAATTTCACAATCGCGGCGCATCGCCGCCTCTGCCCGCCCCTCTCACTTTTCTTTCACAGAGAGGGGCAGGAAGAGGCAGCGATCCGTTCGGCGATTGACGTCTGGAGGGGCAGAGCTGAAGCTGAAAGCTGTGCCCCTTCCAGGAAATGCCGGCGGATTGCCCCCCGGTCGATTTGGAGGCTCTGCAGCCCTCGTTTAGTGGCGGGGATGCGGCGGATTACTTGGGAGCACTGAAGCGAACTATAAGGAAGCTTTTGCTGGCGAGGGCCACAAAATATTGTATCGAGGGCTGCAAATGGCCCGCGGACCGCAAGTTTGAGACCCCTGGTTTAGAAGGAAGCCAAAAAGGCCATACTGAAGTTAAAAATCTCTCTTACTTTGATGTTTGCTGAACAGCAAGCCTCTTTATTCCCAAGCTCCTAAGGAGGCCGGCAGGCCACATAACAGATACTGCAGAGCATGCTGGGGCTGCG
Organism: Hyperolius riggenbachi; assembly: GCF_040937935.1. Classification (NCBI taxonomy): domain Eukaryota; kingdom Metazoa; phylum Chordata; class Amphibia; order Anura; family Hyperoliidae; genus Hyperolius; species Hyperolius riggenbachi. The sequence goes on along the minus strand of NC_090646.1, from coordinate 187,836,407 downwards.
TCTTCTCCCCACTGCACTCCCTTGGTCCTCCCCTTCATTTCCCTATCCCACCCTAAGGCTGCTTTCACAGTGGGAAGTTACAGGCTCATGTTACAGCAGCTTGTAACAGCAGCTTAACTCACAGCACTGAAAAAGCAATGCGCTGTTCACAGGACACATGTTTCGTTAGAGTATACTGCATGAGTCTGCTATTGTTCCTAGCCACATGGCTAATTAATATTCACTGCACAGTAGCGTTGTCCGGATCATGAACGATTAGGATCTTTGATCCTGATCTTTTTTGTGAGTCGAATCATCAGGAAGCAGGGTAAGGGAGGATATTACTTCACAATTGGCTTCATACAAGACAATCAAACATAGAACCTGCCATGAGCTGTCAGGAGCATCAATCTCTGCAAATACTATATAAAAATTCTGTGAAATCCAAACGTGGACAGTGAAATGCATATGTAATTTAAGTACAGCCAATATTTAGCTACTGATATATGTGTTTTTTTTCTCTGAGACCCTATACCTAATAGCTCCTCTTTAAGGTAAACATGCACAATTATTCTTCAATGCAATGGATACAGACCCTTAGTGCTATGCAAATATCATTAGGATGAAGTTCAGTTATGCTAATTTGCAACCCGACATTCAAAACATAAGTTTGATAAGACTAAGTACTCTGTAAAACACAACAGAAGATGACAACGCTATATAAATGCACAAATAAGACCTTTTTCTTACCAGAGGCTGCTCTCGTGCACTGCCTGGATGCTTACTAGTGCTAAATATGGGCAGTAAAGAGGGGGCCAGAGCACTGCGTCACATCTGAGCACAGCCTCACTCAGCTGCAACATGATGCAATTTTTGGCTGCTGGGTAACCACACCACGTGTCAAACACTGACACACATGGGGTTAAAAACATTGCCATGCAACTGCATTAAACTAAAGGTGGACAGGACTAGCTGGCCAGCTGAAGTCCCAACAAGTGTGCAGTTCAGCCTCCCATGTGAAAGAGGCTTGAATTGTACCTCATTAATCTATGCTATGTGATGTGACTGCAATTCGGACTTTTGGTTGCCAACTGTCCTGAACTAACTGTAAGGTGTTGGATGAAAAACATAATCAATAAATCTGGACAGCACTCCAAAAGTAGCCGTATACAGTAAATGAGATAATCAGCAACAGGTGATGGTCCTAAAGTCTTTCTGTGTCAGCATATCAGTGCTAACATCTCCAGTCCACAAACTAAATGATGACAGGTTGTTTTTTGTTTGTTTGTTTTTAATTTCCTGCATATGCTATCTCTTTTACCTCTAAGATAAGCAAACACTAGTAAAAAGCTTAGCATTCGCCTGGTAAGTGATTTTGACTTGTTTATGGAATGACCTTTTGGAAGTCCAAATTAAGACTACTTTATTGTGAATCCAAGGATACCTTAGCATCTTTTTTAACATGCACTTTGTTGTATGATGACCAACAGGGAATTAAAGCATCTTTTGAGGGGTTTTTTTCCCATCTGGTAGGAACTACTTGCATTGCAACTTGCAATCTTACTTTTGCATCAATAGATGGTAAAGGCAGTGTTTTTTTTTTGTTTTTTTGTTTTTTTAATGCGATAGTTTGGAAAATAACATGTATTATAAGGAACAAGGGGAAAAAACGCTAGGTATCAGACCGGTTTGCTAACTTCAAAGACAGTGATATAATCAAAAGGCCACTCCTATGTGAAAAAAGCAAGCAGGAACATTGTGAAGTTAAAGCAGTAGAAACAAATGCATTCCATCAAGCTGCTAGCATTTCAAGAACCCCCGCCCTGCACCGTGCTTCCAAAAACGAGATCTAGCTTCAGGCAACATAAGTCTTCATGCATAGAAGCACACTTACCACTTAAAGCCAAAATTAACACCAATCTCATGAAACATCTACCTCAGCACATTGTCGAGATACCACACCTGAATCCAGATTCCTTTTAACTCCTATGCATCCCTTAGTACGCAAAGTAGGTTTATCCCAATGAACTGGCATCTTCTTTCCGCTATGCTAGATAAGATGCTCTTTTGATAAGAGAAGTATGCAAAAAGCTTCTTTGCAGGTACCTTACAGAGTAACTGTCAGGCTGCAAAAGCTAATTTAAACCCCTATTCTCCTGTGTTAAACAGTTTAGAAGGAAGCCAAAAAGACAATACTGAAGTTAAAAATCTCTCTTACTATGATGTGTGCTGAACAGCAAGACTGGTAATTCCCAAGCTCTGAAGGAGGCCGGCAGGACGCATAACAGATACTGCAAAGCATTCTGGGGCTGCCTCTTCTCCCCACTGCAGTACCTTGGGTCATCCCCTTCATTTCCCTATCACGCCCTAAGGCTGTTCACAGTGAGAAGTTACAGGCTCATGTTACAGCAGCTTGTAACAGCAGCCAGCACTGAAAAATCACAGGGCACATGTTCCGTTAGAGTATACTGCATGAGTCCGCTATTGTTCCTAGCCACATGGCTAATTAATATTCACTGCACAGTAGTGTTGTCCATTAGGATCTTTTTTGTGAGTCGAATCATCAGGAAGCAGGGAGGATATGACATCACAATTGGCTTCATAGGAGACAGACAAACATGGAACCTGCCATGAGCTGTCAGGAGCATCATTCTCTGCAAATACTATATAAAAATTCTGTGAAATCCAAACGTGGACAGTGAAATGCATATGTAATGTGAGTACAGCCAATATTTAGCTACTGATATATGTGTTTTTTTTTCTCTGAGACCCTATACCTAACAGCTCCTCTTTAATAGTTAATAATCAAAAATGCAGTTACATTATATTATTAATATTGCCCCCTCGTTAGACTACACAGGCCTATGGTAGGATCTCGGTTCTAAAACATGCTGTCAAGTTTCTTTCTTAACTCACAGTTCCTGCTGCAGAAAAATGACATCTAGGTCAGAAAAATGACATCTCTCCTTTCCAGTGACCTCCCCCCAAAAAAAGGATTGATTACAGTATACTCTCTTCTGCGGATGACTGCATCACTCTCAGAACCTTAGCAAGTCTCCATTTCCTCTCTGTATTCTCAGGTACTGAAATCACAACCCACAAAAGAACTGCGCAACTGAAGAGTGGAGTCCTAGATTTGTCTGCAGCAGGACCTGTGGACATTTATTGTCCCACTTTGTTGTTTAATGGGACTGGTTGTTTATAGAATGCAGAACTCACTGTAGATTAGTGAAATAGAGGAATGGGTGCAGAAACAATCATACAACTTAGTTATATCAGTGTTTAACCCCTCACTTTGAGCAGCAGTGGCTGCAAAGGTCAATTAATTACTTATGGCACAGGTTTACATTCTTATGATGTAACCTTATAAACGTATTCCCTTCGCTTGTAGCGGACCTCCAGCTACAATGTGTTTTGTTTTTTTCCAAGAGTGATTTCTCCAACTTCCTTTCCTGGTGACATTTTGGTTATCACTATGCACTGAACACATTGGTTATCACTAGGTATATTGGTTATCACTATGCACTAAACATATTGGTTATCACTAGGTATATTGGTTATCACTATGCACTAAACATATTGGTTATCACTAGGTATATTGGTTAGCACTATGCACTGAACACATTGGTTATCACTAGGTGTCACAAGCCCCCTCTAGTGGCCGAACCGCACCATGCCTTCCAATCGGTTTCAGCACACAGACCATGCAATCTGTGGTCGCAATCGGTGCCCAGAAACCGCTGGGATTTTGGCAGCAGATCGACTAGAAGGGAGCTTGTGAGTTACGGTAATACAATTCACACACTATTTCAGGGTATAACTGCCACCACCTCTGTTAACATGGGACAGAGGAATCCACTGACTGGCTGATTCTAGACCTGCAAATAAAATGTTTAAACACACTCTCTTTTATCTAGCTATCAACAATAGTAGCAACTCTTCAGAAGCTAGGTTCGGTTTTGTGTTGCTGAATAATAGGTGTAGCCGAACAAATAAATTACGTTAGCGTTTATTATAAATGCAATATAAATAATTAATATATACAGAAAATCGTTAAAATCAACAATTCTAGAGACAAATAATAGCTCAGTATGGAAAATAAAAATAAGGGAAGAAAATACTTAAGTTCGTGGAAACATGTCCTTTCTGGGAAAAGAAATGCAAATTCCTTGGTTTCAGAATCATAGGCCTTTAGGCATATTTTGTAATCCAAGCAGATGTTACAGTTCCAAGATGGCTGCTGGGTGGTCCTCTGCCCAGCAGCAGGTCTAGTTGTAATCCAGATGATGTTAAGATGGAGGACTGAAGTCCGCCTGCTGGCAATGTGCTTTTGATGAAGCTGGTTTGGGGGTGTGGCAACGCCTGCCCCCTCTAAATTACCCACCAATGACAGCCTACCTCCTCCTAGGGGAATTTTGAGCTGAAATTGTAAAACACTGTAACTTATAAATGATAAATGTCATATTTAGGTGGACAGCGGATTCATAATTGTCAGAAAATATCGATTAATATGAAATCTTGCATGAGTGCGTTAGGCTGTCCTGTCCCCGAGAAGGGTCGTACACCAATACTCGGATGGGTTACTGTTATGAATTTTTTATCAGCACATTGGGCAGATTTTAACGATTAAGACTATATGAATTTCATTGCTGTGCTCTACACGGTTTTCATTTAACAGACAGAAATCATAAACCACATGCATTTAAATCTGTTCCCCAGCGGTGCCACTGTGTCTTGAGTTCTTCAGTGGACCCCTGTGGAGCTAGCTTCCTTTGGCTTCCCCTGGATGAAAGCCACCTTTTGGTGTGTTAATTATCATCTAAGCTTGACCAGCTAGAACAACCTTTGAGTTTTACACCAGGATTCCAGCTAGAGTTTCACACCCCTGGTTAATTAACAAGTCACAGGCAAAAGGCTTCATGAAAAGACTTCCTCTAGCAGCTATGAAAGCTAGATTTCCAAAAGAAGACCCCCATAGACATCAAATGTTTTCTGGTCTCACGGCTCTTCCATGACACTAGGTATATTGGTTATCACTAGGTATATTGGTTATCACTGTGCACTGAACACATTGGTTATCACTAGGTATATTGGTTATCACTATGCACTGAACACATTGGTTATCACTTGGTGTATTGGTTATCACTAGGTATATTGGTTATCACTATGCACTGAACACATTGGTTATCACTTGGTGTATTGGTTATCACTATGCACTGAACACATTGGTTATCACTAGGTATATTGGTTATCACTATGCACTGAACACATTGGTTATCACTTAGTGTATTGGTTATCATTATGCACTGAACACATTGGTTATCACTAGGTATATTGGTTATCATTATGCACTGAACACATTGGTTATCACTATGCACTGAACACATTGGTTATCACTCGGTATATTGGTTATCACTATGCACTGAACACATTGGTTATCACTGGGGTTCCCCTCCCTAAATGACCAACTACTTATAGCACGTCACCATGTATACGGTATAAGCTAGGAGCACTCTTGGTCCCTATAAAAAAAATACATAAAGAATGCACTACAAAGAGGGAAGACAGAATGTTTTGTACACAGGTGTGTCCGGCATTATTATTATTACCTTTTATTGATCATGTGCCAACATATTACACAACATCATGCAATACACAATAAAGACTGGGACATAAGGAGTCTGTGTAAATAACATGTAGAAATTATGACACAAGAAAAAATGGAACCCTTTCTGTAAAGGTACTGTGTAGCGACTCAAATGACAGATTATACGGTGATATGCAGAATCACCAATAATGCTAGTATAGCAGAGAAATACAATAATGTGGTGCTTGGTGCAACAGTAATACTGATAGGCTTGGCTGTACCTCTCCAGAGGAGCTGGAGGGCCCTAACAGTACAGAGCCCCTCACCAGAGACAAGGGCCCTCTGGTGAGAGTAGAGGGGTCAGACTAATCGAGTTGGCAACAGAGAGGTAAGTATTGGTACAAAATCGTAAGGCAAGAGAGTAGTCGGTAATCAGGCAAAGGTTCAGCAACAGAGAGGTAAGTATCGGTACAAAATCGTAAGGCAAGAGGGTAATCGGTAATCAGGCAAAAGATTCAGCAACAGATAAGGCAGATAAGCAGAAGTACAGAGTCAGAAAGCAGATCAGAGTCAGAGTTAGCCAAGAATCATACACAGGAAATCAAATACAATATAAGCAAGGTCCTAGTCTTGGTGTGAAGTCCTTAGCATCAACACCAGGGATCTAGTCTAAGGTCTGAGAGCTAGCACACGAGGTATTCACAACAGCAGACAGGGAGCAACTGACAAACAGCTCCTTTTATGCTGGGAGCGCTTCTGCATCGCCACCCAGCCAATCCGGCAGCTAGCTGGAGTCAGCTGACCGGCGAGTCAGCTGACTCTCCGTCTAGCTGCATAAAGGTCCTGCCGCCGGGCGCGCGCACGCGTAGCCCGTGCCCTGTGTGCGGCCGAAGGACCTGTTCGTGACAGCGAGGCGGAGACCGCCGCCGGCTGACATGCGGAGGCGGCGGACATGCTGCTCTCCGCCGCGGCGGCATCCCCACCGCATGTTACACTTTCCAATTGATCTCTGTATCTTGTAGCCTGTATATCACTCAGACAGGAAGGGTGACAGCAATAAAAACCTGATAGAGGTGATATGGGTATATTACATTCAACACTAAATAAAATTGCCTGGGGTTTGCTTAAAGAGGAAACCCCTTTTAACTTCCCTTGGCAGGAATCAAATAGTTATAATGCACCTCAGAGTGTCAAGCCGAGCTATAATGATCTAAATACATGAAGTTCTTTAAAAATCTTTAATATTTAGGAAAGACCATAAGCTCAGCAACTACCATGGTAAAAAGAAAAGAAAACTGAAAAACTCCTACTCACACAGTCTGGAGCCACCAGTCATACTTACAATTTCTATTTCCAGAAACCTCCATCTGAACAACAACAATGTCAAACTAATGCTGCAAGAGGCTTAACAATTATTTTAGCCTAATAGGTGTTTTAACCCACACATACAGTATACAAGACATCACTACAGCTTTTCTAAATATAGCTGTAACAAGCAGGAGCAGACAGTCGCTGCCTTCTTCTATCACTTATGTAACCCGCAAAACAGGTTCAACTTTAACTGTCATGCACATTTTACATTAGAGTCTAAGACTGTAGAATAATCAACTTTGTTAATCCTAGAGAAAAAAAAAGATCTTGTGTTTCCTTTTAGAACAAATTCTCAAATGGTTTTATAAAGCAATCTCAGCAAAAAAAAACCTGTACAATGGCATCCGCCAGCGTTCCTACTCGCAGTACCCTATGCTGGGGGCTGGACTGTGCCACTACTATCCGGGGAGAGCTTTTTAAAATAAAGGAAGTTCTGAGAATCCATACCCAAGGAGAGTTTTTAAAAATAAAGAAAGTTACGAAAATTCCCGTGAGTAAATGGGCTAGTCCAAAGCGTATCCATAAAAGGTTCAAAGTTGTCACATTAATACTTTGTACTGTAAGTGATAGCTACATAGGAAGAAGGTAATTTACAGTGCATCTTACTCTAGAACAAATATACCTCATATATACAGTATGTATACACATGTATTTTAAATTGAACAGTTTTTCATATATAGAAGTGTTGAAACCTGACTGGTTATTTTGGGAAACTACTCCAGCTTTTCCCCAGTTTTCTTATTCCTGCCTTGATAATCAAAGGCACATTTTAAGTCAGTGGATTCAACTGGGGCACAAAGTGTCAGGAATAGCATTCTAGATGCTCTCGTGTTTCAGCTTTGAGAAGCTGTTTTGCCCCAGCATTACTCCCCCAACCTTCAGTTAATCTTTGCTAATACCCTTATCAGTAAATTGTAAATTACCTACGCCCTAACATTGACCCCTTTCTGATGCCAAACACAAACCCCAACACTTGCCATGAAGTTCACCTCTTCCTGACAACTACCCTTTATCTTTCAACCCCAACATCAAAGCCTAATCTCCCCCCTACCCTGCCCCCTAACCCTACTACAGGACTCCTAAACCTAACAACTAACCCTAACTAACACATACAGTTTTATGTATGCACACGAAAAAGGGTGCTACTGCAAATTTGAAAATGTAAAATATAAAAATAATGGGATTGTACAATTAAATATACAAGATAAATCATTCATAAAAGCAGTCAAAATGCAGCAGTAATCTTTAATCCTCAAATCTTTACTGTCGGAAAATCTTCTATTTTCTATTGTTGTCACTTAGATGAAGATTAGATCACATTTTATGACCAATTTGTGCAGAAATCCATATACAGTGCTTGCCAAAGTATATGGCCCCCTTGAAGTTTTCCACATTTTGTCACATTACTGCCACAAACATGAATCAATTTTACTGGAATTCCACATGAAAGACCAATACAAAGTGGTGTACACGTGAGAAGTGGAACGAAAATCATACATGATTGCAAACATTTTTTACAAATCAATAACTGCAAAGTGGGGTTTGCGTAATTATTCAGCCCCCTTTGGTCTGAGTGCAGTTGCCCATAGACATTGCCTGATGAGTGCTAATGGCTAAATAGAGTGCACCTGTGCGTATGACAAGGCCGTCCACCTAAACTCACAGGCCGAACAAGGAGAGCGCTGATCAGAAATGCAGTCAAGAGGCCCATGGTGATTTTGGAAGAACTGCAGAGATCTAAAGCTCAGGTGGGGGAATCTGTCCATAGGACAACTATTAGTCATGCACTGCACAAAATTGGCCTTTATGGAAGAGTGGCAAGAAGAAAGCCATTGTTAACAGAAAAGCATAAGAAGTCCCATTTGCAGTTTGCCACAAGCCATGTGAGGGACATAGCAAACACGTGGAAGAAGGTGCTCTGGTCAGATGAGACCAAAAATGAACTTTTTGGCCAAAATGCAAAACGCTATGTGTGGCGGAAAACTAACACTGCACATCACTCTGAACACACCATCCCCCACTGTCAAATATGGTGGTGGCAGCATCATGCTCGGGGGGTGCATCTCTTCAGCAGGGACA